>NC_046170.1:44114905-44347405 GCF_011064425.1 Rattus rattus
AAAGCTAAGGGGGTTTTTCTAATTCCCCTATGCATATAAATACACATAGAGATAAAATTTCATACCCTCTGTTTTTGAAATCTAATCAAGTTTCCCCTTTCTTCTTGGAGTAACTGCAAAGATCTAGTGAGTGTGTGTGTGTGTGTGTGTGTGTGTGTGTGTGTGTGTGTGTGTGTGTGTATCATTCGCTTTTCCTGCAGGTTCACGTTCATGAGCAAATCACATGTCACCAGGGAAGGCCTCTCCCCTGTGTGACTGTGGGTGTCAGTCACTAAACTCTCACTCGGGTGGCTGGTTTCTGTTTGGGGTCAGAAAGGTAGATTCATTGCAGTTGTGGGAGTCCCCCACTCTGGAAAGAGATTAGCTTTGCTGTGCATCATTGATTAGCCTATTAGTGAGTCCTGTCCTCCCAGCTTCTAAGGCCTACATACATGGCTGCCCTTGAGGAGCTGAGGGCTGGGATGTGCTGAGGTAGGCGTGGGATGAGGCTGGGCCTGACACAGGGGGAAGCTGGCATAGATGACGGACCTAACTCTGGTCTTCCTCTGTTCTAGACCCTGAATGCCTCAGAATCTGAAGCCCGCACACCTTTGGGCCTCATTAAGGGCCATGCCTACACTGTGACTGGACTCGACCAGGTAGGGGCAGGGCCTACTGCAGGGGACAGAGGTGGGGGATTAGGTGTGTTGTGCAGCAGAGGACATCACACCTAACACGGGGGAGCTGTGGTAAGAAACAGCAGACAGGAGCCAGGGGGGAGGAGGGCAGCCCATGCACGCACCACACTCATCGTGGGGGGATTGCAGATTTTGTGTTTATAAATTAATCATTTCCCAATTCCACAGCAGTCATATACAAGGGAAACACAGCCATTACAGGAGCAAATCAATAAATATACACATACATGTACATGTATGCTTATGTGCACACTTTGGCATATTTGTTCTAAATGCATACAGATATGTATAGCCATTATATATGCACATGTGTGTACAGACTATGCATATTCACACATATATTCATGTTCTTTATGTACATATGCAGTTTATATAGGAATAAACACATGAACTATGTATACAGGCACATCTGTACATATTCACTATACAGATATGCATACAGATGTGGGATTGTTATATGAATGTATTGAGATCGTTCCTGCATCTGTTCCCATCACCCATGCTGAGACACCTGCTCATTTGAGTAGGCAGGTCGATCTGAGGTCAGATCCTTCTGCTAGTCCCAGCCCCACGACTTCTCCTCACCTTGGTCCACTTGCTTCTGCGTTCCGTACTGGGTAAGGTGCTTGCTCATGTCTGCATGTAACATTTCATACAAGAGTTGGCTTGTATGGTTACAGAGCTCTGAGCTTCTAACCTCTGAGACTTGTTTTGTTTTGTTTATTTGAGATAGAATCTCATGTATCCTATGCTGGCCTCAAACTTGTTATATAGTCTAGGCTAGCCTTGAACTTGTTATGTAGTGGAGGCTGGCCTTTTGACCCCCTGCTTCTACCACCCAAGAGATGAAAATATGAAATAACAGGTGCGTGCCACCACACCTGGTTTATGCGATTCTGGGGATCAAACTCAGGAATTCTTGCATGCTAAGCAGTCAGTCTACTCACTGGAGCAGCCTACTGACTGAGCCACGCCTCCAGCCCACCTGACTTGTTCTTTCATGTCAATTCCACTCTCATTCAGCATAAGACAGTAGACTGAGAGCTAAGGTCTCTGGCTAGTGGATACCTTGTAACCTCTAAAACCTTTCTCAGAGTCTCCCTTCCCTACCCAGTCCTCAGGAATGGCTGATTTATCTCCTACTGCCTCAGGCTTACCTACACCAACAGCAAGACTCTTCTCTGACCAACGCCGGTGAAGGTTTATATAGTGAGCCCTGTCTCAGAAAAGCCAGGAGTGGGCACAAAGGGGGACATGAGTGTGTGTGACACATCTTCACTGTGGTTTCCACAAGAGTTTGGATAATGACAGCTGTACATAGAGATGGACCCCTGGGCATCACGGGTTGCTAAAAGCTTCATGGTGAGGACACCATGTTTATTTGATGCTTTTTCCTTGCAGGTAAACTTCCACGGCCAGAGAATCAAGCTCATCAGAGTCCGTAACCCTTGGGGCCAGGTGGAGTGGAACGGGCCATGGAGCGACAGGTCAGTGGTTCCCCTCCATTCCTGCTCTGTGGCCAGTTCCCAGGCACACATAGTCAGGGTGACATGTGAGGACTGGCCTGTCCCAGAACTCTCTGCACTGCCTCTGTGTCCTACTTCATCACTTAGAACACCTATGTCAAACTTGATCCTAGACAAACAACTCTCAGGATGGCTCTTTGCCTGTCACGTGGTCACATTGCTGATGAATGTGGTGTTGTCACTGGGGTAACAGGAAGGAATATGGCTCCAGTTATAACTGACTGTGTGTGCATGTGTGTATGTATGTGTGCATGTGTGTTGGGTATGTGCATGCATGTGTGTGTGCGCCTGTGTGCACATGTATGTGTGTGTTAGGGTATGTGTGTACATGATTGCATACACCTGTGTGCATGTGTGTATGTGTCTGTTACACATGTGTGAATGTACATATGTGTGTTGGGGTATATGTGTGCATGTGCATATGCACATACATGTTTTGTGTGTGTGTGTGTGTGTGTGTGTGTGTGTGTGTGTGTAAGGGTGGTGTACATGTGTATTTTGAGGCCAAGAATCCCTGAAACACTGCAGGTCACTCTTAGGTTCTCTGTTGGCCATTGATCACTGGCTAAAGCCCACAGTCTAACAGAGAAACAGAAGGAGAACAGAAAGTTGGCCCCTTACTGGGCTCTGCTAATATGGGAAGGCTGTGCTTTCAGGGCTGTGCCCACCTATCCTTTGGACAGTGATCCAGGTGACAGGGAATTGAGAAGCTGTGGCCTCTCCACCCTCTTGCAACTTTCTTGTCCTGCTGGTTTGCACTGCCCTGCTCAGATCTCAAGGGGAGTGGCTGGGAAGGACTCTGACCAGGACAGCAAGGGAAGGGCAAGGCTGGCTTCCCTCTGCCTGTGGAAATGGGAAGAACTGAGGGAGAGAAAACCTGAAGTAATAAGACTGACACTGAGACCAGAGCTGCTGTCCAGTGATGCCCATCAAAGACATAGCTTAGTCACTCTGTCTGATCACTGGATGTGACCCACTTAGAAGAAAATGGTTCAGTGAGCAAACTGAGGCCCTCAGCTCTCTTCTCTGTCTTGCCGGGCCCTCTCCGGATTCCATGAACCCTGCCCAGGTGAACACAGACCTGCTACACCATCACAGCACCACCACAGAAGTGAAGAGATTTAAATGATGGCAACACCCTTTACCTGAAGTTTCGCCACCCATAGTTTCTGTTGAATATGGTCGACTGAGGTCTGAAAATATAGTATCATGTGGAAAATTCTAGAAATAAATGTTAACTGTCACACCGTTCTTTGTGGGGTAGTGAATCCTACACTGTATTATAGACTAATGCAAGTGTGTTCAAGTAACCTTATTCCACTTAATGACAGGTATGAGAAGAGTGACACTGGCCGCTTAGACAGTCAGAGAAACCAGAAAACTCACCCCTGGGGTAAAAACATAAAAGTGTTCAGCTTACTTAGGAAAGAGAAGAATTGTATGTTGGGTTTTCTAAGATCTTCAGGATAATTAGAGCAATAGATGACAGATGTAGATTGATAAATGATAGATGCATACATACATACATGATGCATATAGATACATAGATGCATAGACAGATACATAGATATATACATACATGGATAGATACATAGATGATACATAGATGCATAGATAGATACATACATAGATACATACATACATGACACATATATAGATACATAGATGCATTGACAGATACATAGATATATGCATAGATACATACATACATAGATACATAGATGATACACAGATACACAGACACATAGATATATACATATGTAGATGCATAGATGAATGGTAGATAAAGGAAGCATCAGTATATGTCAAATGAGTCGATGGATAGGTGATGGATGAACAGGTGATGGGTAAATTGATGGATAGACAATAGGCCGGTGACAGATGGACAAATGCACAGATGATGGAAAGATGGATGCATGGATGATGGACAATAAAGGATGGGCGGATACATTAATGAATGGATGCTTAGACAGTGATAAGTTGGGATGGTGAACTGAAATGAGTGTTCAGATGATGGATGAATGCATAGTTAGATAATGGATTGGATGGATAGATGGAAAATGATGGGCTGATGAAGGTGTAGATAGGTAACAAGTGGGTGAATGGATACATTAATGGGTGAACAGATAGATGATGTTTGAAGGATGGGTATGGAGATGAGGGATGAGTAGAAAATGGGTGAATGGATGCTGGGTTAACAGATGGGTGGATGGATGAGTGAGTAGATGGATGGGTGGGTGAATGCATGGACATATATATCACAAAATGATATAGATGGATGATATAAATGATAGGTATAGTTGGAGAGTAAATAGATAACAGATAACACATTCATGTAACTTTTGTCACATTGTTGCTCTGATTGTCCCTCTTTAGTAGGCATTATTGCTAAACTCTTCCTGTACATCTATAAACCAAACTTCACTATCTGTGAATATAGAAGAAAACATGAATAGGACTCTGTTCTCGTGGATTTAGCATCCCCTGGGGCACCTAGAACCGACCCAGAAAACTGCTGGGTCAGAAGGCAGCAAGGAAATCACAACACGCAGCACTGAGACTGCAAGGCCAAGCTTGAGCTGGCGAAGGTGTCAGCGTTTCTCCTTCATGGCTCTCCCTGAGAGTGAGTTCTAGGCCTGCTTGAGCCTTCGGTGGGACCTGAATTTGGACTCACCCATGGCAGACCCTTTCTGAGCTTCTGGTCACATAAACAGGGCACTCCATATTTCAAATGGCCACCACAAGCATTAGAAGCACTACCCAAGGGTCAGTTTATAAACCAGAAGGACCTTGGCATGCTCCAGGCCACAGGAGCATGAGTTAGGGACATTCATGAACTGTGACCTCCAGCTGGGCTACTGCATTCAGTTCCTTGTGACTGTCCCATAATGACCTATGAAGGGACTGCTTACCCACAGCACTTGGAAGTACACCTCCTAGCCACCGTCTTGCTGGAGCCAGTGGTGAGCTGGCTTCATGTCCCTGGGCCCAGTGAACCTCACTAAAGAGGGTAATGAACCCCACACCATGCATATTTAGTTGGTGTGGTCCTGGAGAGGTGGAGCGCCCAGGCTAAACTGTGGCTCTGTCCTCTCAGCTCTCCTGAGTGGCGCTCCGTGAACCTGGAGGAGCAGAAGCGCCTAGGTCACACCGCCCTTGACGATGGAGAGTTCTGGTAGTGTCATCCTTCCATTTTTGTTTGAAATTGGGGTGCATGGGGCAACACCCACCATCCTTTTCCCCTTTCCTTTCTCATCCCCTTCCCTACCCCCTCTTTCCCCCTGTCTTCCTCTTCCCGGGAGGGACCCCTGGGTCTCCTCCTTCCCAAGAAGGGTGTTAGATGGTTGACCAGTGCCATCATCATAACACTCTGGAGCACCCATCCTCCCCTCTGTCTCAGGATGGCGTTTGAGGACTTCAAGACCCATTTTGACAAAGTGGAGATCTGCAACCTCACACCTGATGCCCTGGAGGACAACACGCTCCACAAGTGGGAGGTGACCATCCACCAAGGAAGCTGGGTTCGTGGCTCCACCGCCGGCGGCTGCCGCAACTTCCTGGGTAGGTGGCTTCTCTGTCCTCCTCTCTCCTATTCCCATAGCAAATCTGTCTGGGGACATGGGAAGGGGTAGTGTGTGTGGAGCTGGACAGCAAAGTTGGGATGACCAGGGAGACAGCAGTGAGCCTTAGGCAGGAAGCTGGTAGGGGATGCTTGGGAAATGCTCTGTTGTGAGGTTCAGGAACATACATAAAGTGAATGACAAGTCACACCAGGCTGGTGGGAACGAGGGTCTGTTGTCCAACCGCACCTCAGAGAGGTGGGGCAGGTGTTGGAGTCTTTAAAGGCTGCGTGGGTGATGACAGAAAAGTTGGAGGAAGTATGAGGCAGGAGCTTGGAGGGTTGCTGAGGATGAAGGAAGTAGGGTGAGAGGGCTGATGGGAAAAGGGAGGGAAAGACCACCTTTTTGGGATTAGAAGCTGTTCATGAGGTACCAGGGAGAGTGTGTCCTAAAAAGGTTGGATCTTGTAACTTTCTTCGTTGTGTTGGTGTTAGGTGTGCTGGACTCATGCATCTTACTTTTATTTTTGTCAGTTTTTTTTCCTGCGTTCATTTAAGTGTAGAGACAAAGGCAAACCTGGGCTGTCAGTCCTCAAATGTCACCCACCTTGTTTTTGAGACAGGGTTTCTCCCTGGCCAGAAGAGCCTGCCAAGTAGGCTAGTCTGGCTGGCCAGTGACCACCAGGCTGCCTGGCTCCACATCTGAGCACTAAATGCATGCTGTGACACCTTGTGTTTCCATTTACCACGTTTATTCAGTGTGTGTGTGTGTGTGTGTGTGTGTGTGTGTATGCGTGTATTTGTGTTTGTGTGTGTGTTGGTGTGTATTGCATGCATGTGTCTGTTTGTGTGTGCAGGCTCCTGTCTTTGTGTGCGTGTGTGTGCATATGTGTGTTTGTGTATGTGTGTTTGTGTGTGTGCTTGTGTGTATGTGCGTGTGTGGTTTGTGTATGTGTGTTCATGTGTGCACATGCGTGCATATGTGCATGTGTGTGCGTGTATGTGTGTGTGCATACCTGTATGCATGCATGCATGCATGTGTGTGTTAGTGTGTATGTGCATGCATGTGTGTGTTTGTGTGTATGTGCAGCTGTGCATGTGTACCTGTATGCGTGCATGCGTGTGTGTCTGTGTGTGTTTGTGTGTATGTGCATGCATGTGTTTGTGTGTATGTGCATGTGTGCATGCATGTATGCGTGTGTGTGTTTGTGTGCATGTTTATGTGTGTGTGTGTGTGTGCAGGTTAGGGGACAGCTGCTGGCAGTTGGCTTTCTGCCTCTCCCTGAGAGGACCCAGGTTATCAGCCTCGACAGAAAATGCCTTTCTCTACTGAGCCTTCTTGCTGGGCTTTTTGTTTGTTTATTTTTGTTTTGTCGGTTGTGGGATTTGGAAGTAGATTCCTGGGAATGGAACTCAGGTGCCAGCACAGCAAGCCCCTGGCCATCTGCGCTCTGATTTTGTATTTTTAAGGACGTGATAGTAATCCTGCCCCCTTTCAAATGGCAGACACCTTCTGGACCAACCCACAGATAAAGCTGTCCCTGACAGAGAGGGATGAGGGCCAGGAGAGCTGCACTTTCCTAGCAGCCTTGATGCAGAAAGACCGCAGGAGGCTCAAGAGGTTTGGTGCAAACATGCTGACCATTGGCTATGCCATTTACCAGGTAGGGCACCTGCCTTTCTCAGCATCCTTGCAGTGGCTTTGAGCTCCCTGTGGCTTCTGGACCTTGTGTCATGATCAAAAGTCGATCGTCCAACTGAGCATGAAGAACAGAGTCACGTCTCCCTGACAGCCCCTGCTTTCTCTTGCAGTGCCCAGACAAGGACGGACACCTGAATAGGGACTTTTTCAGGTACCATGCCTCTCTGGCCCGAAGTAAGACATTCATCAACTTGAGAGAAGTCTCGGGCCGCTTCCAGCTGCCCCCGGGAGACTATATCCTCATCCCCAGCACCTTTGAGCCACACCAGGAGGCTGACTTCTGCCTGAGAATCTTCTCTGAGAAGAGAGCTGTTACTCAGTGAGTTGTGGTGGTCACAGGGCCCTTTTCCTCAGTGTGCCCTGTACCCCCAAAAGGCTACTGGGGAGTCTAGCAAAGGTCACCTGCTCAGAGAGTGAAATGGGAAGAGAGACTTGCATCCCAGAGCTCTCCAGATCCCTTCTCCAGCACACCCGTGATGATCCAACTGCTCCTGGAGTCCTGCTCACTGGGTTTCTTGGATGAAGCCCTTCATGTCTCAGACCCAACTCTTAAAAAGCTTCTAGAGTCAGGGGTTCATATAAGGATTCTGGGCCTGTTTCCTTACATGATGAGGAGGTGACTGTTGGAAGTTTCCAGAATCATGCCCTCTTTCAGCTTCCTGATGAGGGTGAACCATTTCACGTTGCCGCCTCACACCATGGAGTGTTAAATAAGGTCTTTTTAAGTGGATGCCTCCTGTTGCTAGCATTCCCCACTGCTGTCAGTGACCTTCTGTATGACACAGGGGAAATGTTTCACAATATAAAAACTCACTTTTTTAATCTAGAGAAAAACCAGCTAGAGCAGAGGTTCTCAACCTGTGGGTCATGACCCCTTTGGGGCTTGAATGACCTTTTCACAGGGGTCACCTAGGATCACCAGAAAACATAGATTATAACAGTAGCGAAATTACAGCTACAAAGTAGCAACACAAATGCTTTTATGGTTGGGGGTCACCATAACATGAGGCCACAGCATCAGGAAGGTTAAAAACCACTGAGCTAGAGAATTCCAAATACAGCCCAAGCAGAGACCACGCACAGCTCTGTCAAGAAGCTGCCCATCCACCTTTACCTTCTGTGCAGTGAGGCAGAACGGGACTGGTGCACGGTGGGTAATGGGCGGGGGGGGGGGCAGTTGTGAAGCCTGGTTAAGGTTCTCAGTGTAGTCTCCATCAACAGAAGCGAGGAGGCCTTCACGTTTCTCCCGAGTTCCCCTGGATGCTGACACAAGTCAAGCACAGGTTCCTCAGCATCCATTCTCACAGAACACCTAGATAAGTCCAAGGCAAACATATCCAGTACAAAACAGAGCCGGGTGACACCAACTGTTCTACTCGACAAAATCTAAAACGTTTGATTTTACCAGTAAAGACTTGGGAGGCAGATGCTAGCTCAGAGAGGCGGAGAGAGCATACAGTGAACCTTCCTTCTTAGCTGATATCCCAAAAGGAAAAGCAAGGCTCTCCTCCATGCTGTCTCAAAAACCCTTCAAGCCAGATGCCCCTTCCTTCTACTTCCTGTGCTTCTGTCCATTCCTCTTACTCTCTATGGTTTTTTTTTTTGTTTCCCTATATTCTCTCCCTGTCAACTGGTCGCTTGCTCTGCCCCTTAATCTCTGTTTAACTTTATTTAATCCTGTTTACAAAAAACAGAAAGCTCTTGGGTTAAAGGTGTACGCTAGGGCTGAGCCATCATCCCACAACCAGAAACACATTTTTTTTCCAATAAACAGCACAGTCTTGAGGTTCACAGTGTAATCAAATCTTGCAACAACCTACCCTAAGCTTTCTATCCCATCAGAGGACTGAAAAGTTGAGTCCTGATAGTCCCTCAATGAAGCAGGGCCCAAGGGGTTGAGGATTTAGCTCAGTGGTAGAGGGCTTGCGTAGCAAGCACAAGGCTCTGGGTTTGGTCCTCTGCTCTTGAAAAAAAAGAAAAGAAGAAGAAGAAGAAGAAGAAGAAGAAGAAGAAGAAGAAGAAGAAGAAGAAGAAGAAGAAGAAGGAAGGAGGAGGAGGAGGAGGAGGAGGAGGGAGGAGGAGGAGGAGGAGGAGGAGGAGAGGAGGAGGAGGAGGAGGAGGAGGAGGAGGAGGAAGGAAGGAAGGAAGGAAGGAAGAGGAAGAGGGAAAGAAGAAGAAGAAGAAGAAGAAGAAGAAGAAGAAGAAGAAGAAGAAGAAGAAGAAGAAGAAGAAGAAGAAGAAGAAGAAGAAGGGCCCAAGCCAACACTGTGTTCACTTCAGAGGGGACAAACTGAGCTGTGTCTGCAGAGGGGACAAACTGAACTGTGTCTGCAGAGGGGACAAACTGAGCTGTGTCTGCAGAGGGGACAAACTGAGCTGTGTCTGTTGGTGTGGCTCTTGAGCACGGCCCCTAACCATCAGCATTTCTGGAGAGATGATGTCCTGTGTGTCCAGGGAAGAACGAGGGAGGGGATAGTGTCTTGGTTACTTTCCGTGTGATAAAATGCCCTGGCTAGAGCAATTTGAGGTTTCATTCTCAGCTAACAACTCTAGGCGCATTGGTGGGGAAATCAAGACAGAAGAAGCTTGAAGCGCCTGGTCACACCGTGTGTGTAGCCAAGTGAGAGACAAAGGGTACTGCTCGGCGGCTGTGTCCTTCTGTGACCCAATCCAAGAAGGATGAGCGTTGAGCAGGGCTAGCAGCATCTCTGACCAAGCGCGTCACCTCTCCATGGGTTTTAGAGGTGTTGTGATTCTGCAGTTCACCTCAAGCACCCTCTTCAGAGTCTGTCAGGAAAAGAGGGGCCACTGATACAGTCTCTGGCTTTCAAGGTCTGAATGGCAAGCTTCCCTGGGTTAGGGTTACGTCAGTCTTGCTCTCTGTGGCACACTGGACAGCGCTGAAAGGCCGAGGAGGGGATATTGGCACAGGGGGAGTTGAATGAGTGACACTGAATAGGTTCTGACAGGCAAGACCCTTGCTCTAGTCCAGTGAGGTGCACATCTACAAATGAGACCCTGTGTTTTCTGCCACTGCAGGGACCTGGATGAGAACATAGACATTGACCTTCCTGAGGTGAGTCCTCTGCTGTGGCTCTAGGGGAATGGGGTTCTGCCAAAGGTTCTAGAACTCTTCTTCACACCAATTCAAAATTGAATTCAGGGTTGGGCAGTGGTGGCTCATACCTTTAATCCCAGCACTTGGGAGGCAGGGGCAGGTGGATCTCTAAATGTTTTAGGCTAGCCTGGTTTACAGAGTGAGTGCCAGGACAGCCAAGGCTACACAGAGAAACCCTGCCTCAAAAATAAAGCAAAAGGTAGGGGATCAAATCCAAGAGATGATAACTGGGTAAGCACCCTGGCTGATTCTTTTTTTTTTTTTTCTTTTTCTTTTTTTTTTTTGGAGCTGGGGACCGAACCCAGGGCCTTGTCCTTGCTAGGCAAGCGCTCTACCACTGAGCTAAATCCCCAACCCCACCCTGGCTGATTCTAAACTGCAGCCCAGAGCTTCTGTTTCTCAGCCCACACAAACCATGGGGCTGGACAGTGGCCAGGTGGGTGCTTGGGATAAAGTTCTCTTGGGGGGCTTCCCCTTCTCCTAAGAGACCCCTTGCTAATTGTGATGGCAATGAAACACCTTCACATTTACTTCATTTAAGAAGATAACCACGGGGCTGGAGAGATGGCTTAGTAGTTAAGAGCACTGACTGCTCTTCCAGAGGTCCTGAGTTCAATCCCCAGCAACCACATGGTGGCTCACAACCATCTGTAATGGAATACAACACCCTCATACTCATATTCATTAAACACACAAACACATAATTAATAAAAATGTTTTTAAAAAATTAAAAAAAGAAGATAACCACAGTGGAACACACTTGTAATTCCAGCACATCAGAGGTGGGGGGCAGGAGGATCAGCTAGGCCAGTCTGGGCTACTGGGTGAACATAAGACCTACAGGGGATTAGAGACCCTGTCTCAGAATATACACACCGAAAGGAGACGATAAAGGAAAGGGGAAGGGATAGGAGGGGGATGAAGAGAAGAAGAAGGAAAGACAAATGAGGTGGATTGATTTGGGGAACCCAGGAGTCATGGAGGGAGGGCTGTGAGGATCGTGAAGATGTGCTTAAGTTCTATCTACAGACATGCATATGTCCATGTGCCGTATATACACGTCATGAAGTTAGACGTGGGGCTAACCGGAAAGAGGAAGGGGTCTAGACGTTACTACAGGAGAGGCTAAAGGAGGAAATAATACGGTCAAAACATATATGATATGCTTGGATCAAAACGTCACTGTGAAATCCAAAGCTGTACGATGAACATTGAATATCCGAGGAGTGAGGGAGACGCGATCAGCATTTCTGAAACAGTCAGAACTTCCTGGGCTGCAGAAACCTGCTTGGGAAGAGCCTGCTGCTCTGTGCTGCCCCCTAGGGCCGCAGTTTATAAACGGGCCCAAATCTACAGAAACCCTTTTTGCCAGCTCTGGGTGCTGGAGAGAGACTCTTGAAAGGCTCCTCTCTACCGAGAGAGAGATAATGGATCAGGAGATGAGGCTGGAGCATGGCAGCCCTGTGCCTGTCAGACCTAGACACCCTTAGCCTTCACATCCATGTCAAATGTTCCCACTCTGGCCAACATGTGGTCACTCAAGCTGAACTTCACATCCCCAAGTTGTTCATCTAGCTTTGAGAAATCAGGGGATGCCGAATGAGCCTGACAGGCTAGCTCTATCTGTGCCACTCGGAAGGCCCCCTGCCTTAACCCCCGAGTTAAATCTCCGGAGCAGTTTGCTGCTGACCTGCATGTTCCCTGCCAGGCATGTCCCATTCCTTTCTTCTGTTGTGTGGGAATTGAACCAGGTGGGTCCTTCCACGTGCTAGGGAAGACCTCCGGCTTTTCCTTCAGTGACAGCGTGGTATCCAGTGTGGGCTCTTCTTTTCTGTTATTTATGTGAGAAGGCGTGTATCAGACTTCTCTCTGTGAGCCCATCTCTGCCCTTTACACAACCTTCTTTGGTTCTTTCAGCTTCCAAAGCCGACACCACAGGAGGAGGAAACCGAAGAGGAGCGGCAGTTCCGGGCCCTGTTCCATCGAATTGCTGGCGAGGTAGGATGCAGCCAGCCGCCGTGGTCTCCTCCGACCTCCGCCCCTGCCCTGGCTGAGGACCTGCTCAGGCTTCCCAATAGAAGACAGTGATCGTGAACAACAGCACCTCCCCATTCCCCAGTGGGCTTGTTGTAAAGCCAGCTCTGGACCCTAGAAGCCTGAGCACCAGCTTGCTGACAAATGTCAATCAATTCACCTCTGTTGGGGTGGGACTCAGGTTAGGGGTGGGACTCAGGTTAGGGGTGGGGCTAAGGTTAGGGGTGGGACTCAGGTTAGGGGTGGGACTCAGGTTAGGGGTGGGACTCAGGTTAGGGGTGGGACTCAGGTTAGGGGTGGGACTCAGGTTAGGGGTGGGACTCAGGTTAGGGGTGGGTCTAAGGTTAGGGGTGGGACTAAGGTTAGGGGTGGGACTAAGGTTAAGGTTAGGGTTACTCACATGAGCTCAGAACTGACCCAAAGATCTTTACTGTAGATCAGAAAAACTTCAAAGGGAGCAGTGACAGCCACCACACCCAGCTACCTAAGTGTTTTTTTGCACAAGGAGGTCTGGCTGGCTCCTCCGTACACCTGGGGGTTGAACATGGTCACAGTTGGCAATATTATAACATATGCCAGTCTGAAGCTTCCGGCCTGGGGAAGGGTCTTTGGGATGTCCAGCTCTGGTAAGCAAGTAAATTGTATAGGATATGGCTGCCCTGACCAGGGAAAACAGGCTTTTAGTGGCACAGCCAGCCACCCAGTTTGGTAGAGAGCAAGACCGGACTGAGCAGGTAGAACTTCACCTGGGGGGCGGGGTGCTTTTGTTTGTTGTTGCTAATGACGAATGCTGTACACACACACACACACACACACACACACACACACACACTCCCCCAGTGAGTTCTGTCTCTTGTGGAGAGGTATGAGAAGCTGCTTGCTCTCCAAAGGTCTTCTGACTCTTTAACGTCTCTGGCAGCTTTTTGAAGCACTCTCAGAGAACACCGCAGCTTGCTTTTCCCCTTTCCCGAGTCTTTCCAGGTTGCTGTCTCCCCTGGCCCTTCCCTGAGAAGCCAATGGGTTGTAGCTACTGTGGAGATGAACTCAGTTCCCAGCACAGTGTCTCCAGGGCAATTCTCTCCCAGGAGCCAAGAGAAGTTTAGAATTGTAAGGACCATAAAGAACAATTGTCTCCACTCCACAGGACATGGAGGTGTCAGCCGAGGAGCTTGAATATGTTCTAAATGCTGTTCTGCAAAAGAGTAAGTGTCATTCCCACAGGGGACAGGGCTCCCTAGAGAGAAAGAGTGACTACCCTGTCAGGATTCTTCCAGGCTCTGCTAGGAGCATCAGACTTGCTCGCCATGGCCGATGGGTATGCAGACCATCTGGTCTCATTGCTTAATCCCTAGCTGAGACACGGTTCCAGCAGAATGGTCTATAGACTTTTCTACAGAAAAGCTAGCGGCAAAGAAAAATCATTGCACCTCATCACGCCCAAGAAACCACTGTCACTGTATGTGTGGCCTGTGCTCTGCAGACATGAATGTGTGCACATATGTGTATGTGTGTATCTGTGCTGTGCATGTGTGTATATATGTCTGTGTTATGCACGTGTGCATGAGTGTGTGTGTATATACATATATATATATGTATTTCCTGTACCGTGTGTGCACTTGTGTATACATGTTTATATTCTTACATGTATATATGCATCTGTGTTTGCACATGTGTGTACAAGGTCCATCTTTACCACAGCAGTCACTTCCTATTCTACTCTCCCCAACTCCTGGGAGCCTCTCACCCACTTTCTGCTCAGACTTACTATACTGACATTTTATATCAAAGAATCATACATCATGTGGTTGTTACTGAATTCTTACACTTAGCATACTATTTAGTGGGTTAATGTGTGCGTGTGTATGTGTGTATGTGAGTATGTGTGTGTGTGTGTAAGTGTGAGTGTATGTGAGTTTGCACGACTGTGAGTGTGTATGTGTGTGAATGTGTGAAAGTGTGAATATGAGTATATGTGTGATTGTGTGTGTGAGTGTATGTGTGTATGTGTGTGAGTGTGTGTGCAAATGTGAGTGTGTGTGCAAATGAGTGTGTAAGTATGTGTGTCTGAGTGTATGTGTGTGAGTTCGAGTGTGTGTGCATGTTTGTGTTGTTTATATTACAGGCATGTACCGACGACGACATGTAGAGCCAGAGGACAACCTCAGCTATGGCTCCTCGGGGCCAGTGGCCTTGTTTTCTATGTTTGGATGGAGTCTCTCATTGGCCTGGGACTCACCAAGTAAATGAGCCTAGCGAGCCAGTGAGTCCCAGGATCCCAGCTCCCCACGCTGAGTTAAAATCCAAGCCAGTGTTCCAGCCTTTTCCTGTGTATTCTGGAGGACTGAACACATCTTCATGTTTAAGAGACAGGCACCCCATTGATGGCACCAACTCCCTAGCCCTTGGTTTTATTTGTTGAGAGGGGGCCTGGCTAAATGCCTAGACTGGCCTCAAATTTATATTCTTCCAGCCCCCAAATCTTGAGTGCTAGGATTGCAGGCCTGTGGTGTACCCAGCTGTTGGGCATGAATATCAAATTTCTTCAGCAGTTTGGGGAGAGAGAGTTATTCTTTGTTTTGTTTGAAACTTGGGCCTTGGCTAGCCTGGAGCTTGCTATGCTGCAGACCAGGCTGGCCCCAAACTCAGAGATCCTCCTGAGTGCTGGGATTTCAGGCATTCCAACCACTGCCAGGCATAATTTCTAAATAACAGTTGTGATTTTAACCAGGACAGTGACTGGGCTGGAGGTGGTGGCTCAGTGGTTAAGGGCACTGCTGCTCATGCTGAGGACCAGACTTGGGTTCCCAGCAGACCAGAGTTGGGCTGCTCATAATCTCCTGTAACTCCAGCTCTGGGGGAGCTGATGCCTCTTTCTGGCTTCCACAGGCACCTGCAGGCACCTGAGCATACACACACTCACACTCACACACACACACACACACAGAGACACACATGCATACACACACTTACATCACACACACTCACACACACTCACTCACATGCACACACACACTCACATGAACACACACTCACAGACACACATGCATACACACACTCACACATACACACACACTCACAGACACACATGAACACACACTCACAGACACACACACTCACACACACACACACTCACATGAACACACACTCACAGACACACATGCACACACACTCACACACACACACACACACACACCACACACCCCCCACCCACCCACCAACCTCCACCACACACACACACACACACACACATACACTCACACACACAGGCACACACATACTCACACATAGGCGCACATACACAAATACACTCACATACACATACTCACACACACTCACATACACATACACACTCTCACACACAGGCGCACACATACATTCACACAAACACACACACACATGCACATCACATGCACACACACACACACACACACACACACACCACATGAACACACACCATGGACACACATGCACACCCACACATCACAAATTAACAGGAAAACAAATCTTGCACACACAAAAGCAGACACACACACAAAATCTTAAAGGAAAACAAATTCCATATTGTAAAAATGCTAAATTAAATGCACAGGAACAGCTCATCTCTAAGGCTTTCTGCAAACTTTCCTTTTGGAAGTCCAGCCCCTAGTGTCGACCTCCTAAGACAATGTCCACATCACTGTCCTAGAAAGCCTGATCAGTCTACATTGCTGGGCTCCCAGAAGAAGGGAAGATACGTTTGTCTTATCAGGGTCATTGATCACTTGGCTGCCTTTGTGATTGCAGAAACAGCCCTCAAGTTCAAGAGGCTGAGCCTGCTTTCCTGCAGAAACATTATCTCCCTGATGGATGTATCCTTCTCAGCAAGGTCCCTCTGGGCAGAGGAGTCCTGTGGCGCTCACTCTCCCAGCTCAGGCACTGCAGCTCTAAGAAGAGGAGGCTTTGTCAACCTAACTAGGGTTGGGTCAGGATCAACAGAGCCAGAACAATGCAGTAGAGAGAGGGTTTCTGAATGGAATGGAACAGGGTTGGGGTGAGGGTCCCCTAAGAGGATAATGCATCTGTTTTCCTGCATTGTGAAATATTAAGGTTCTTGCCCCATATCACCTTCCATGTTCCCTCCTCAGAGGTTCCTGTCCCCAGGTTACTCTCCCAGGGCCCCAAATCTTCACTCATGCCACACCGCCCTAGCCTCCTCCTGTGATCCCAAGGCTGGGCTCCCACAAGGATTCCGAGTTGAAAGATCCTTAGCTTGTGTGGTCAGACCAGCGGCAATGGGAAGATGGAGTTCGAAGAGTTCCGGGTATTCTGGGACAAGCTGAAGTACTGGATGGTACGTGATCTGGTTCAGACGCCCAGCAGAGCCGGGCCAAGACCCAGGCTACAGGCTGAGAGAGTCGTTAGGAGGGAGTCAAGGAACCACAGTGCATCCTGATGCTGGCAGAGGGACCACAGTGCATCCTGATGCTGGCAGAGGAACCACAGTGCATCCTGATGCTGGCAGAGGGACCACAGTGCATCCTGATGCTGGCAGAGGGGTGCATCCTGATGCTGGCAGAGGAACCACAGTGCATCCTGATGCTGGCAGAGGGACCACGGTGCATCCTGATGCTGGCAGAGGAACCACAGTGCATCCTGATGCTGGCAGAGGGACCACAGTGCATCCTGATGCTGGCAGAGGGACCACAGTGCATCCTGATGCTGGCAGAGGAACCACAGTGCATCCTGATGCTGGCAGAGGAACCACAGTGCATCCTGATGCTGGCAGAGGAACCACAGTGCATCCTGATGCTGGCAGAGGGACCACAGTGCATCCTGATGCTGGCAGAGGGACCACGGTGCTTCCACCAGAAGGGAAGGGGACAGAAGGGGACCCATGGCTGGGAGTAGAGCTACAGCGTGAGACCCAAACTCCTCAGCACCCACGGAGGAAAGGAGGGCCTATGGGCGGGGAGGTGGCTAGGTCGGTAGTGTGCTCCCATAGCATGCATGAAACCCTGGGTCTGATCCCAGCGGGAAACGAGGCCTGGTAGAGCACGTCAATAATCCCAACCTCTAGGACCAAGGACTCTAACCTTTGTAAGGGCAAAAGGATCAGAAGTTTAAGGTCACCTTCTTCTATGTAGAGAGTTGGAAGCTAGACTGGGCTACATGAGACCCTGTCAGTGTGGGAAGGAAGGAAGGAAGGAAGGAAAGGAAGGAAGGAAAAATGGAAGGAAGGGAAAAAGGAAGGAAGGGAAAAGGAAAAGAGGAGGAAAGGAAAGGAAGGAAAGAGAAAGGGGTGGGTCCAACCTTGTCTGTCTTGAAGGCCGCTGTCATCCCTAGGCAGCTGCAAACTGTCACTGGTCCCTGGCTCTGGCTTCTCAATGCTCTGCTTCCTGGCCCCAGGACCTGTTTCTCCAGTTCGATGTGGACAAGTCCGGCACCATGTCTTCCTACGAGTTGCGGACGGCACTGAAAGCTGCAGGTAAAGAAACAAGTCGGCCGTGTATTCCCGCGGACATTTTCGTGTTTGTATGTAAGTGGGGGCAGCACGTTATAAAGCTGGAAAGACCATGAGAGAAGAGGAGGAGTCAAGGCTGGTGGGGAGGCCAGGTGAACACGTGACGGTTGTGGGGAAAGGAGTCTGGGTGGGATGGGGGAGGGGAAAGGGGAAATGGGGAGGGGAGAAGGTATGGGAGGAGAATCAACATCAAAAACCTGAACTGGGCTCAGTGGGGACTGAGGTTGGCCCACCATGCTGCATTCTAAACAGTCATTTCCCACTGTCCATAGCAGAAGGCACAACACAGGATGACACCTCAGGTCCTTTGGGAAGAACAAACAGTGTCATACACCTGAGACAGTGCCTGATTCTCTTAGGGGCTTGTGACCCCATCTTCAGGGCAGCCTGGATTGAGCAGGGAACTACAGAACCTAACCGAGTCTTTGCAGTCCTGCGTTGGTACGGGGAGAGCCGCTCAGGCTCCCTCGGTCCCGTAGATGCAGATCCAGGGTTTAGGAATAGCTGAGGCCAGGCCTGATGTGTGTGTTCCAAAGACGGTGCCCTGAGCCAGAGCAGCCCCCACCCCTGGTGGGCTTCCAAATGCTCCCGTGGATAGGCATGCACCCAGAGTTAGTGTGGGGACACAATGCCACCCCCAAACCACAGATTGGGAGGCAGAGTGATGAAAAGTCAGACCCAGATGAAATTCCCACTCACCCAAACCGTCTGACTGTCTTAGTTAGGGTTCCCATTGCTGTGAAGAGACACCATGACCAAAGCAACTCTTATAAAGGACATTTCATTGGGCCTAGCTTACAGGTTCAGAGGTTCAGTCCATTATCATCGGGGCAGGAACATGGCAGCATCCAGGCAGGCATGGTGCAGGATCTGAGAGTTCTGCATCTTGTTCCAAAGGCAGACAGAAGACTGACTTCTAGGTGGCTAGAACAAAGGTCTTAAAGCCCATTACAGTGACACACTTCCTCCAACAAGGCCACACCCACCCCAACAAGGCCACACCCACCCCAACAAGGCCACACCCACCCTCAACAAGACCATACCCACTCTAACAAGGCCACACCCACTCCAACAAGGCCACACCTCCAAAGAGTGCCCCTCCCTGGGCCAAACATATTCAAACCACCACACCGATGAATGAGGAAAATGAGGCTGCAGAAATGGAGCCATGGCCTGTGGTGGCCAGGCCATCCCCAGAGCCACACTGGCCTCCAGTGTGCACAGTTCCAGCATGATGTGAGGAATGAGTCCCTACACAGCACTGCTCACTGAGGGCAGCAGCAGTCCCTTACAAGATGTCTCCAATACCTTGGATCTTAAGGCTATTATTATTATTATTATTATTATTATTATTATTATTATTATTATTATTTGTATTCTTTCACAGTCCAGTCATTTACTCCCCTCCTGGTTCGCCCACCCACAGTTCCTCATCCCATTCCTCCTCCCTCCTGTCTCCAAGAGGATGCCCCCACCCCTTCCACCCCCTGCTCTTAAGAATCTTAAGAAATACCAGTGGGCTTGACCACTAGCCCAAGGACCTGGATACAATCCCAGAACGCATGTAAGATAAGTAAGGCATGGTAGCCTGTACCTGTAATCCCAGCACTGGAGAGGCGGAGGCAGGAGGATTCCTGAAGTTTGCTAGTCAGCTAGCCTAGCCTACTTGGCAAGTTTTAGACCAGTAAGGGGGGTGACCCTGAGGAATGAGAGCTGCCTTTGACCTCTGACCACCACCCACACTTTTGCACATCCACGTGAACACATGCACACGGGCTTTGTCCACTGAAGAGTTCTGTGCCTCTGGGGGGTCCCAGAGATGTTGGCTCACTGCGGGGCTCAGTCAAGGCAGGTCCTGAGTCTCCTCCTGTTGCTCTGCAGGCTTTCAGCTGGGTAGCCATCTCCTGCAGCTGATCGTCCTCAGGTATGCAGACGAGAACCTCCAGCTGGATTTCGATGACTACCTCAACTGCCTGGTGCGGCTGGAGAATGCGAGCCGTGAGTGTGCATGGGAGCCCTGAGTGTGCGGGCAAGCTAGGAGTGTACAGGGGAGCCCTGAGTGTGCAGGGAAGCCCTGAGTGTGCAGGGGAGCCAAGCGTGTCCTGAGGGGACCCCTGGGAACACAGAGTGCCCAGCTCAGGGTCTCCAGTCACCATCTAAGAGCACATAAGAAACAACCCAGGGAAAAGAAGGCAGATCTAGGACGCAGAGGGCCACTGTGGATGTCTGTGCAGACACCCGAGCCCTGTGGTCAGCTGAGAGACAGGGTATAGAGTGTGCAAACAACGTCCTGAGATTACCATTTGTTACACACCTACAGGCTGTGAAGGGTTGTGACTGGGCAGGGTTTGCGCCTCCTACTGGGAAAAGGCCAAGTCCCCTCACAAAACTCAGAGTGAGAACTCTCTGTCCCTCAGCTGCTGTCTCCTGAAAGCCCCAGACACAGACACGGCCATTTAAGCAGGGTCTGCTGTACAGGAAAGACGGAAGGCGTGTGTGCAGATACTCCACGGAGAGGTCGTTGTCACACTCTCTCCCAAAATAGCCCAGAAGGGTGGCCAAATGCATCCAGGTCAGCTCAGTCATCCAGTGTCCCTTCAGCTGCAAACAAACATGTCCCACTGTCTTGTGGTTTTATAATTGACATGCATTCTACACACCTAGTAATTTTACACACCTGCACAACCATGGGATGCCCAGTTCATAGCGAAGTGTCCCAGTGTGATGACAGGATGTTGTCACCATTTCTTGGGGGACTCAGCATCTAAGAAGATCCATGCTACATTTATTTAACCCCCTGCCTGACTCCCTCCTCTCTCTCTCTCTCTCTCTCTCTCTCTCTCTCTCTCTCTCTCTCTCTCTCTCTCTCTCTCTTACACTCTCTCTCTGTCTGTCTCTCTCTCTCATGCTCTCTCTCTTGCTCTCTCTCTCTCCCTCTCTCTCTCTCTGTCTCTCTCTCTCTCTCTCTCTCCCTCTCTTTGTGTCTCTCTCTCTCTCTCTCTCTCTGTCTCTCTCTCTGTCTCTCTCTCTCTCTCTCTCTCTCTCTCTCTCTCTCTCTCTCTCTCTCTCTCTCTCTCTCTGTCTCTATCTCTGTCTCTCTGTCTCTGCCTTTGTCTCTCTCTCTCTCTCTCTCTCTCTTGCTCTCTCTCTCTTACACGCTCTCTCTCTTACATGCTCTCTCTCTTGCTCGCTCACTTGCTCCGGGACAGCCCCTCCTCCACCTTGCTAATCAAGGTTTGGCTGTGCCTCTTCTGGAGGTGGGAACCGGAGGTCCGGAGAAGAAAGTCCCTTCTCATGTCACCCAGGCCAGGAGCTGAAGCCTTGAATTGGTCTCACCCTGCCAGGCAGGTCTGATCTCCACCAGAGGGAGCAGCTGCCCGCAGATTTCCCAGTGGTCCAAGAGCCCTTAAACCTACCCAAGGGTCTGGCTCTACTGTGACTCTGCTTCCTCCCTCCCACCAGGGGTGTTCCAGTGTCTCAGTGTGAAGAACAAGGACTTCATCCATCTCAACATAAACGAGGTATGGCCAAGCAGACCCCAACCAGGGCCTGGCAGAGTATGAACACTCTAAGTGGAGCCCCAGGCAGGGCGAGAGCTCGCTGTGGGCAATTACCCCATGTGGAGGCCGGTGTTTCTGTCCACTTGGCAGTCAGCATAACCAGCGCTGTAATCCTGTGAACTGTGGGTGTCTCCATCGCCCTGGTGTCTGCTCATGCTAGCCCCAAGAAAGAGGGTGGGGAGGAAACAGAACGTTCCAGATAAACATGAACAAGCCCAGTGAGAAGAAGGGAGAAATGAGATGCCTGACCCCACCCCCACCTCCCTTCCCGTGGTAGAGGGTCAGCTTTCTCTGAAAGGCAAATCGCCAAAAAGCAAGCCCAACTCACACTACCCTGCCCCAAGCTGTCTCTACAAGGCTGTCCCCTTCAACAGGGACAGAACACGTTGTATCCCTCCGTCCTATCTGCCCTCTACTGAAAGTTCACTTAGCCTTTTCAGGGTTTATCTCACTGGGGAGAAGTACCTGCTGCACAAGCGTGAGGACCCACGTTTGAACCTGCCCCATGGTCCCTGGGAAAAGCCACGTTTGGTGGCACTCCCTCCACACGGTATCTGGAATTCCAGCACTGTGTGGGGGTGAGGCAGGTGGATCTCTGAGGCTCGCTGGCTTCAGCCAGTATGGTCCATTGGTGAGCTTCAATTTCAGTCTCAAAATATAAAATGGGGAGAAGAACACCCAATATCGACCTCTGGTCTGCACCACACGCACATACGCATGCATGTAATTATACACGAGACACACCCAGCAATCTGTTTTAATTTAAATTTTAAATAAATGGTTTCACGTTGAGTCAGAAGCCCAAATGTGTACAAGATGACCAGCAGAGTTCTTGCGACACAGACAATCCGAGGCCACGCCCCAGTTGCTGGGCTGGGTTTCCTAAGCCCCATCTCTCTTTCTTCCAGTTCATCAACTTGACCATGAACATCTGAGCTTGCACGGACCTGATGCCGTCTGCCCCCCTGATACTCAGCTGCTGGACCATGAACCTCAGAATTTTTATTGGAGGGCCATCCCACCCATTGCTCTCTCCCCACTCCACACCACCCTCCTTCCCTCCCTGTCGAGATTTAAATCAAAAAGGGATTGGCCATGTTCTCCGATTCGGTGATACTTCTTCTAAGATCATTGCTCCACAGGAACCCATGGCACTGCCTGTGTCTGTGCTCAGGCCTGGGGTTGCTGTATGCTCCTCCCCCCACTGCCCTCCTCCACCAACCGGAGTCCTGGCTTCCGAGTGCTCCAATCATGCTATCGAGACACACGCTCAATGTTTTTCTTTACTCAAGGGGAGGTTATTGAAAATGTTAGTCTCATGAAAAGAAGCCTGCTGATGCTGAGTCTAAAGTGCTCCGGGGTAGCATGGAGATTATTGTGAGGGACTACCATGGGAGACCGATGACAGTACTGTGTGTGTGTGTGTGTGTGTGTGTGTGTGTGTGTGTGTGTGTGTGTGTGTGTCTGTGTGTGTGTGTGTGTGTGTGTGTGTGTGTATATAGATTTTTTTTTAAGCACAGAGATGAAATATGAGTGTCTTTATTTTTGTGTGTTGTGGGAGAAAAAAATGTGTAAGCACAGTTTTTTTGTGTGTGTTTGTGTGTGTGTCCATGTGTGTATGTGTGCATGTGTGTGTGTCTGTGTGTGTGTATATGTGGATGTGTGGGTCTGTGTTTTTATGTGTGCATGTGTGTGTGTATGTGTGTGTGTCTGTGTGTGGGTGTATGTGTGTGTGTGTCTGTGTGTGTGTATGTGTTGTCTGTGTGTATGTGTGTCTGTGTGTGTGTGTCTGTGTGTGTGTGTGTGTGTGTGTGTGTGTGTGTGTGTGTGTGTGTGTGTGTGTGTGTGTGTATGTGTGTGTGTGTGTGTGTGTCTGTGTGTGTGTGTGTCTGTGTGTATGTTGTGTGTGTCTGTGTGTCTGTGTGTATGTCTGTGTGTCTCTGTGTGTGTCTATGAGTATTTGTCTGTGTATGTGTGTGTGTCTGTGTGTATGTGTGTGTGTGTGTGTGTGTGTGTGTCTGTGTGTGTGTGTATGTGTGTGTGTGTGTCTTGTGTGTGTATGTGTGTGTGTGTGTGTATGTATGTGTGTGTGTCTGTGTGTCTGTAGCTGTCTGTGTGTGTGTCTGTGTATGTGTGTGTGCTGTGTGTCTATGTGTGTGTGTGTCTGTGTGTGTGTGTGTGTGTGTATGTATGTTGTGTCTGTGTGTGTCTCTGTGTGTGTCATCTGTGTTTGTGTGTCTGTGTGTGTATGTTTGTCTGTGTGTGTGTGTCTGTGTGTGTGTCTATGTGTAAGAATGTGCACATGAATGCAGATGCCTGAGGAGTCCAGAAGAGGGCGTGGATTCCCTGGAGCAGGAGTGAATTCTAGGTAGTTGTGAGTCTCTTGAGAGGCATGCTGGGAACTGCAAGAGTAGTATATATTTTTTTGGCGGGGGGACAAAGTCTCACCTATGTAGCTCAGACTCACAAAGATCCTCTTGCCTCTGCCTCCCCAGTGCTGGAGTTTAAGGTGTGCACCACCAGGCCTCCCCAGCAATATTATTCTTAACCCATGAGCCATCCTTCCAGCCAGCATTACTTTAAAATAACAACTCTCCAGTTGCAGGAATGATACAGGGGTTAAGAGCATGAACTGTTCTTGCTAAAGTCTCAGTACTCACCTGCCACCAACTTCCTTCCTACAGAGTGGTCTCAAATCCCCTGGGTGTCTCTATAGGTCCTGACACTGAATCCCCTGGGCTCTGCCTGGTGTAAATTACAGAACCAGCCCCTGAGATTCAAAAATTGGAGCTGGCTCCAAACTCCCCCAACCCTGTCACCTCAGAGCCTTGCGGTCCAATGAGAGACAAGGGCTTCAGAAAAACAGGGCATGTGACTCGGGTAAGGGTACCAAGCTCACTGGTGCCAGCCCAATTCAGGGCCCTGAGTCTTTTGTGAAAACAAAGGCTTGCTCTACAGAGAGCCAAGAATGCCTGCCAACTACCAGTGTGAAGGCTGCCCACCACCGCAGTAGAAGGCTATGGTAGCTTCCAGCGCCATGGGGCATGTTCCCAGCCCCTCGGCCTTTCAGAAGGGATGAAAGGAAGGGAAGAAAGAGGTCGAGAGACTCCCATGGTACCTGAACAGAATTGGAACACTCCTGGGTAGGGACAAAACCCGGCTTATTGTCTGCAGGGCTGTGCCCTGAGGGGAAGTTTTGTTCCTTTCAATGACGGGGACCAACCAGGCAGGCCCTGGAGCCTCTGGGAGCAAACACAAGATAGTGTAACGGAAACGGCGTTGGATTGAGTGTTCCTGTGCCCTCTGAAACTTCTACCACATCTTTCTGAAGTCCTCAAGGGCCAATGCTTGAAGGCCAAGCCAGGTGGCGTCTCCTAGTCTAACTGAGCCGTGGAGGGGCTGGGAAGAGGGAGAAGAGAATGGCTCCATTCCCAGATAGCTCAGAGTTCTGACAGAGTGTGACAGGTTTGTCTAAAGAGCAAACCCTGTCACACACAGCCTGGCTTCCACAAGCTTCTTAGCTCTCTTCCCAGCACAGCTAAGGGAACGGCCATCTTAGGACTCTGCCACATCCTACACGCTATGAGGACTTAGCCGGGTCTCTTACCCCCCAGCACCCCAGAGTCTACCTCCTACACTCTGGGATTTGTCCACATTTGTTCTCAGCACACCTCATCAGGGACAGGGCCAACCGCTTGAAAAAGGGGGTGTCCGTTGGATCCATGTGAGGTCTGTGGCCCCAGCCACCAGCCAGGTCCCCTCTGGGACACTGACTCTTTTTGCACAGTGCTGTCCCCTTCGTCCAGTCCCTCTTTATGGTCTCCTTGGCACACTCATCCGCCTATGCTCAGGCATTCTGGGTTCTCCTCTCAGCCTCTCTGCATTCCTGGTTAAGGGTCCTGTAGCTTCAGTCACTGTTCTGCTGTTCTCCTTATCTGAACACCACAGGAGATGGGGGTGTCCACCCAATGGAGTCACACTGGACACCTCTACCTTAGCCTCTCCATCTGAACTGACCGGCCAGTGAACACTCAAATCCACTTGGCTCTGTCCCCCCAGGACTGGGATTATAGCTTTGTGTGTGTGCACTGGGGATTGAGGTTAGGGCCTCAGGCTTGCACAGCAAGTTCTTTACCACTGAGCCACCTCCCTTGACCCTTCATCGCTACCTTCTTTATCTAAGATGTAGTTATTTATTATACATGAGTACACTGTAGCTGTCTCCAGACACACCAGAAGAGGGCATCAGATCTCATCACAGATGGTTGTGAGCCACTGTGTGGTTGCTAGGATTTGAACTCAGGACCTCTGGAAGAGCAGTCAGTGCTCTCAACCACTGAGCCACCTCTCCAGACCCATCTCTGCCTTCTCAATACTTTGTAGTAAGGATTAAATTCAACCCAGGAAGCCTCAGGGACACATTGGAACCACAGTTCAATACAAAGTGTCGCTTCCACATGGTTCTTTTTTCTTTCAATCAATTAAAGGTGTTGTTCCATTTTCCTATAGATTACATTATTTCTGATAAGAAACTTGTTGTAATCCTTACTTGTGCTTTGTTGTGAGCAATGTTTCTGTGTGGGCAGGACTTCCTAGGACATCACCTTGTTGCGGTTCGAGATGAACATACTCCTGTCTTCTCTGTACCTACATGCTCCTTTCTTTCTCCCCTAGCTTATGGGCTTTATTAAAATTGGTTCCTTCTTTCAACCATTTTTTTTTTTTATTTCTCCACTTCTGTTTCTGCCTTGGGCAATTCTAAGAGCGCTTGACCTATCAGCTAGCTTGTACGCAATTCTGTTTTGTTTTGTGTGTTGTGTTTGGCCTGAATTGATGGATGTATACATTCGATCACTGCCTGCAGAGGTCAAAAGAGGGCGTCTGATCTCCTAGAACTGAAGTTGTAGGCGGTCGCTGGCAGCCTTGTGGGTGCTGGGAACTGAACTGGTCCCTCTGCAAGCTCGAGTGCTTGGGACCACCGAGCCATCTCTCTGAGCTGTAAGCGTTTCCCTTATTTTTTCCTTTTTTTTTAAAAAAAAGACTTATTTTATTATTTTATGTCTAGGAGTGCTTTGCCTACACGGATGTATGTGCACCGTGCGTGTACCTGGTGCACATGAAGGTCAGAAGAGAATTTACCTGTTTTCTTGGACTGGAGTGACAGCTGGTTGTGAGCCACCATGTAGGTGCTGGGAATTGAACCCAGGTCCTCTGCAAAAGCAGCAAGCGCTCTTAACTGCTGAGCCAACCCGATAGCCCTTGCTTATTTTCTTTCCCCAGTGTTCTGTATATAACTTTTCTGTAATTTATTTCTGCTGCCTCCCATTCCTTCCCGTTCATTTTCCCACCCGAGCCCTGTGGTTTCCATCTCTCCAGGTGCAGCTTACGTTTCCCTGTCCCCGTCCCCGTCTTCCCTCTGGCTTCGTGAGCGCACGGGACACTGAAGAACCCTTTTACACCCTTGTCTCTTAATCCATTCCTTGGATCAGTTCTAATGATTGATTTTTCCCCCTCGTTATGGGCTGTGTCTTCCTGCTTTGTCTGCACGAGTGGGCGTTTTTATTGACCGACTCTTAGCTTGGTTGCTAAATATTTCCCCGTTCCCATAAATATTCTCTGCTCTTCGGGGACACAGGTGACTGGAAACCAGCACAATCACGCTCAGTCCTGATTTTAGGTTTTGCCACCTGGGACCAACACAGAGTCTACGTTTGGGTTCATTTCCTCATTGCTGAGATCTCAGAAAAATCCAGAATGACATGATAGATTTAAGGTCTCTAATCTTGTTTTAAGATTATCTTTTTAATTGTATGTGTATGGGCATGCTCCAGAGTGAATCCAGGAGGCCTTGGAGACCAGAGATCCCCTAGAACCAAAGTTACAGGTATTTATGAACCACCATGCGGATGCTGGAAGCAGGATTTGAATTTGAGTGTCCTCCATTCTCCCTCTCCCTTTCCTGAGACAGACGTATGTGGCCAATCGGGAACTTGCTACATGGCTGATAATGGCCTTGAAGTTCTGATGCTCTCCCCTCTAGCTCCCAAGTGCTAGGATCACAGACAAACATTCCCAAGTTTGGGTTCCACGGTGTGGGGCTGGAACCCAGGGCTTCCCATACTCAAATCAAGCTCTCCCTGTCAACCGAGCTATATCTCTTGCCCTAAAGGCCTGTAATTTTTAATTTCCCTTTTCAGGCAATACAGTGTCTCCAGTGTTCTGGGATCAGAGCCTGGAGGCCTTTAGAGACCATTGCTAGGCCGACTACATGCTGTTTCCCCCAAGTTTATTTCTGTCCCCTTCATTAGAAAAACTGCCCCTCACCAGTCCACACTTCCTGCTGTATCAAGACAAATGAAAACTGCCTTTGCTGGCTTCCTAGAATCCAGATCAGGCCTGACTCTGCTCAAATGCTAAGCTGTCTCACCGTCAGGCCAGAAAAGACGGCTTTTCACTGCTCCATCATTTTCTCCCAGGGCTTCTCTCCGATTCACAGGCCCTGGCGGGGAGCAGGCTGTCAATGCGCTGTAGTTCACAGATCCCTCGCTCGGCCCTGTGGAGTGTGGCGGGCCTCACTGTGATTGCCTCTTCTGCCCTCCTAGGATCTGGAAGCAGAATCGGTGCACAGAGGGCTGCAGCCAAGGGATGACCAAAGAGCCCGATGTATTTATCGCCGGGAAGACGGAGGGCAAGCGTGATTCAGGTTGGAGCTGGAGATGCAGCGTCTCTTTAGGCCGATGATTTGAGGGCCGAGGGAGCTGCACGCTAGCTCTAAGCTATAAGAGGGCTCAATGTGAAAGGGACAATTGGGACAGTGTTCTCAAGACCAGCGCACAGACAGCAGGTGGACAGGAAGAGGGGAGCACCCTCCATGGGTCTCTGGATCTCGCTTCTAGCCATTCAATGGCAGAGCCTCCTATGGGGAGCTGACAAAGCAAGGGTGGGTTTTGTAGCGAACACCTCGGTGGGAGCAGGGGGTGCGCAGAGCTGGGGAAAGAAGGCTGAGAACTGGCTCTTCAGAGTGAGGCCCTTTCAAAGCGAGGCCTCTTACACTGGGCCTCCAGGCTGCTTGGTCTGTTCAGCAAGAACCCTCCCACGGGCATATTTGACCACCCCTATTTCAGATTAAGTTCCTCCTCTACATGACACCCCTCCCCTCCAGCCTGCTGGCTCACTTTACCTAGAATGCCCCTTCCTGCTGATATTTCCTCTCAGTAATTTTCCAAGTCCTGACCATCCACTCCTCTTTACCCCTGGTCTGTGATCTCTCACTTTCCCACCCTTGAATTTGAGGAGGAGCTCAGTGTCCTCTCTGAGGTGACACCCCACTGCCCAGTCCCTTCAACAAAGCCTGACTGCTAGGCTGTCTTTAACAAGTGCCAAGGATAGAATTTCCTTCACCTCACCTCCCAGCTGAGCTCCATCCCTCCTGTCCTGTGTTTTTGTGCTCTGAGACTGCTCATGCCAGACTCGACAGACAGACAGACAGACAGACAGACAGACAGACAGACAGAAACACACACACAGAGCTGTCAGTGCACAGCCTCTCTGCTGGACCCTTATTTATAAGATTTTTGTTTTCCTGAGCTCAATCAAATCCAGACACATGTGGCTTGTTGTGTTTTCGTTGCCATTGTGCCGAAAGGAATGTGTAGAGATTTATGGGCATGCCCGCATGACACGGGACGATCTATACAACCACATGGACTGAACTCACTCGGGAGGAAGCTAGGACACCACGTGTCCATTAAATAATGGAAAATGAAGTGTGCATTTTGAGAAACAGCCCTTCACCAAAACATATGAGATAACGTTCTAGAAAACACTGTGCTAGAAGGAAGCCCAGGCTCTTCCTGCCTCTCTGTGTAAGACTGTAGAAAGGCCCGAAGGTCCCTCGCTATAGGTGTAGAGCTGGTAGTACCCTCCAACAGAAAGAGGAAAGGACGGGCCACTATTGCTTGGTCTGCCCTGCTTCCTCTCCTCACGCCTTAACTATGTAGACAAGAATGTAGCCATACAAAAACTAACCAGCGTTTTATGCCGTTCTTCTGCAAGTCTAGCGGTTCTCAGACAGGTAGGACGAGTGCCAGACCAATAACCCACTGACTGCTCAAAGCTCGAAAGACAGGATACAGGAGAGGAGAGTCGGGGGGAATGCAGTCAGGGTGATTCAAAGACCAGCACCCTGTGAAGGTGAATGAACTGTTGGTTGACCTGCGCTCCACCTTGGGGAGCGGGCTTCTAAAGCACGCACCCCTCCTCACCCCGCTTTAGCTGGGATGTTGCAGCTGGCTTTGACTTCTTGGGTCTAGTTGGGTCAGATTTGCTGAAACCTGATATATTGTTTCTTCTTTTTTAAAAAAAAAATTATTTACAGGTCTGGAGACGTTAAGAACACTGGCTGCTCTTGTAGAGGACCAGGGTTCAGTTCCCAGCACCCACCTGGCGTCTCACAACCATCTGTAACTCCAGTTCCAAAGGAGCTGACACCTTCTTGGGCCCATTGTGGGCACCAGGAATACACATGGTACAAGGATATACACACAAGCAAAACACTCACAAAAACTAAATAAGTCTTAAAATTACACTTATTTATTTATTTATTTATTTAAAATATTTATTTCATGTATGTGAGTCCACTGTCGCTGTCTTCAGACACACCAGAAGAGGGCACCGACCTCATTACAGATGGTTGTGAGCCACCATGTGGTTGCTGGGATTTGAACTCAGGACCTCTGGAAGAGCAATCAGTGCTCTTAACCCCTGAGCCATCTCTCCAGCCCCATTTCACTTATTTATTGATTTATGCATTTATGTCGTGTCTATGCACATGCATGCACCTTGTGCAGAAGTCACAGGACAACGTGTGAGAGGCAGTTCTCGCCTTCTACCGTGTGGTGCCCTGGGATAGAACTCATGTCATCAGGCTTGGCAGGGGGTGCGTTTAACGCACCAACCCATCCTGTGGGCCTGCGTTACTCTTCTGTAAGTTGAACTTCACTGCGAGTTTTGTGTGAGTTTTGTTGTATAGAACTGAAGAGTAGGGAGAGGTGTTCGTTGCAGAGGTCACCAGCTTTCCAGGATTCTGGAACACTGAAGAATGCCTAGCTGTTTAGGTGGGACTTTTTTTTTTTTTTTTTTTTTTTTTTTTTTTTTTTTTGGAGCTGGGGACTGAAACCCAGGGCCTTGCCCTTGCTAGGTAAGTGCTCTACCCCAACCCCGGTGGGACATTTTAGAATTGTGAATGCCTAACGAAATGGAGGAGGAGGAGACGCTTCCTCACAGAAGGGCAGAGGAAGCCAAGCAGCAGCTCTGTCCGGGACAAGCTCCCCACAGAAAAGCCCGGATTGGGGGTGGGGGGCTGCTCACTGAGGTCTCTGCCTTTTGGAGGAAAGAATTCACAGTGAGCCAGACTTAGCTGAGAGAGGAGAGAACAGGGGCTGAACAGGACAGCCGATCTGTGACCATCAGACAGGAGAACGGCAATTCTTAGGGACTGGGTGAACCGGACAGATGATTCCTTACACAACACCGTTGTGAAGCCTCCAGACAGATGGACATGGCAGTCAAGCAATTCAGGTAAACCCTGGAAAAGCTAAGCTTTCACAGATAGTGTAAAGTGGGAACTCTGACGCAGAGAGGGTCTCAAAGAGCCCGGTAACGCTGGGAAGTGTCACTCAGCAAAGCCACAGCCTTCACAGGGGGATTTTATTAAGACTCCGTCACCCAGGTTCTCCTTGTGATTAACCTTGGCACATTTTTCCCTTCTACCTTTATCAAAATCTCTCTCTCTCTCTCTCTCTCTCTCTCTCTCTCTCTCTCTCTCTCTCTCTCTGTGTGTGTGTGTGTGTGTGTGGGTGTCTGTCTGTCTGTCTGTCTCTTCTCTCTCTGTTTTTCTCTGCCTCTGTCACCTGTCTTTCTGTCTCTCTCTAGCTCTGTCTTTCTCTTGTGTGTGTGTGTCTGTTTCTCTGTCTCTATTTCTCCTGTCTCTCTGTCTCTCTGTCTTTCTGTCCCTCTCTATCTCTGTCTCTTTCTCTCTCTTCTTTTCCAGTATTCACTCTCTCTCTCTCTCTCTCTGTCTCTCTGTCTTTCTGTCTCTCAGTCTCTCTGTCTTTCTCTGTGTGTGTGTGTGTTTACTTCTGGGGTCTCTGTTCTTTCCGAGTATTCATTCTCTCTCTCTCTGTCTCTCTGTCTCTCTGTCTCTCTGTCTCTGTGTGTGTGTGTGTGTGTGTGTCTCTGTCTCTCTGTCTTTCTGTCTCTCTCTCTCTCTCTCTCTCTCTGTGTCTATCTGTCTGTCTCTCCTCTCTCTGCTTTTGTCTCCGCCTCTCACTCTGTCTTTCTGTCTCTCTCTATCTCTGTCTCTCTTTCTTGTGGGTGTGTGTCTGTCTCTCTGTCTTTCTGTCTCTCTGTTTTCTTTATCTCCTCTCTCTCTCTCTCTCTCTCTCTCTCTCTCTCTCTCTCTCTCTCTCTCTCTCTCTTCCTGTTTCTCTCTGTCTCCGACCCTGCCATGAACCTATATCCACAACTCAACCCTCTTTTTTTGTTTCCATGTTGAGGTGGTTGTCCAGGCTGGTCTTAAACTCTGGCCTCGAACTTTGAATTCTCCTACTTCAGTCTCCTGAGTAGCTGATGTCATCAGCCCCAGCAGGATGGAGACATTTGATAAATGTGATAAAAATTTTAATAGCACTGGCTGTTCTTTCAGAAAACCTGGGTTTGATTCCCAGCACCCACATGATAGGAACTTCAGTTTCAGAGGATCTGATGCCCTCCTCTGGCCTTCTTGGGCACTGCAACGGCATGATGTGTGGCCATCCATGCCAGCAAAATACTCACACACGTAAAGATAAATTAATTTTAAAACTAAAAACGATAAATGGGGTTAGCTAAAGTAAGGGGCTGGCTGAGATGACTGAGAAGGGTCACAGGCCTGGGGTCTGGTTGGAGTGGAAGGAAGACATGACAACTGTGGTCTATTTGAATCCAAGTCCCCGACTTTCCTTCCCGGCTTCCAGGGTAAAATGCAAGCCGTCAGCCCAGCTCTTTCTTAGTCTTGAGCTTGAGTCTTCCAATCTCTAGGAAAAGAGCCACAGACAGAGAACTCAGCAGCTGGTTGTCAAGGCCCAGAGAGAAGCCAAATGGGATAAAAACGAATTTGCTGGTTGAAAATGACATTCCCTGCAGGTATTGGCTGGCTTTGGGAACTGGAGCATAGTGAGTGTGGAGGGGCAGGTACTTAATAGGGTACACTAGGGCCTCCTCCTTGGGACCTGTTCTCCCTGGGGCTGTGCACAAGGTTCCACCCTTCCCCCACCAGTTCCTGGAGCTACGTTAGAGTGGCCCCGTTTTGGCTCTGGGACCAGCCACTGGGACCTAGTGGAAGATGGAGGTGGCCTTGTTCTCCTTGGACACTGCCCCGAGAACCCGCTCACCCAGTAGACTCTCCTTCGCCCGGGGAACAGGAGAGGCATACAGCTAGTCACTGATGTTCCAAGCCAGCTGACCGCCACATGAGCCGCTCGGGAGACTCAGAGAATCTTGTTGGATCCTGAGCCCCTGACCCAGGAGACAGTGAGCTCAGTATGCTTGCTTGTGTCTAGTGTGGGATTCTGGCCGTGTTTTGTAAAGTGTTTTTGAAGCAATAGAAATGGATACATTGTTTGAATAGAAGATTCTATTGTTTCAGTTTATGGGGGCAGGGAGCCAGGGTGGGAAAAAAAAACAGGAGGGGGTTAAGGGGCAGGGAGAGAAGATTGAAGACTTTACAAGCCAGAGCAAGTCGTGCCCATCAACAGTGTGTAGAGTTCATGGCCATCGAGACAAGTTCTGGACCGTCTTAGAGGGTCCTCTGATTCACCTGCCCCAGGAAACTACGGCCCACCAGGCTCCAGAGGGTTGCAGGGTGGTATTGGCTCATAGCTTGAGAGTGGAATACAAAACTCACACCTCTCCACCCACAGTGGCAATCCAGGAGGCCAGCCTGTTGGAAGCCAGTGAAGACTGGCTCCCGGTGGAGTGAGAATAGCCTAGCTTAAGTCTAGCAAGGAAACTGCTTGTCTAAGGTGGCTTGGCCTCAGCCTAGGAAGAGGCTCACTGACCTGTAGCTCTGGAAGTGCCCCCATGATGAGGTCTGTGGCAGGGATCTCACAATTCCCACCCCCTATTCCAGACCCCAGGCTTTCTCCATTTGTTAACACATTATGTGGCTTGGATCTCCCTGGAACAAGAGGCCTGGAGGGAGCCTGGCCTGGTGACACCAGCCTGTCATTCCAGCTACTCAAGAGACTAGTGGGGGGGGGGGTCACTAACTCAAAACCAGCCTGGCAACTTAAAGGGGGAAGTTAAATCGGGCTGACTTAATGCTGTTCTCATTCTAATGCTAAGCGTGGGCCCCTAAGACCTAGAGTCTGCACATGGCCCCTGGGATCCAGCCCCCACGTGAATTCTGATTGGTGAATAAAGATACCAACAGCCAATAACTGGGCAGAAGAGACACAGGAGGGATTAAGGTTTGGTGGATTTTGGGGAAGCAGAGAGAAGCCACCATGGAAGAAGAACACGCAGGAGAGGAGAAAGGAGAGCCGCCATGGGTTAGCTGAGCCATAGGCAGCTGCCCAGCTGTTGTGCTGCCTACGGCATATTTAAAAATACAAGGGCTGCGTGTGTGCTTTTTATCTGGGACTCAAGGATCGAAGGCAGGGAAGAAACCCCACGTCAGGGTTTTTAATATTTCTCACTACAGACCTTGTATCCAAGTTGGAAGTAAAAAAGAGTTCTGGGAGTGCAACTCACCCGTAGAGCGCTTGCCCAGTGGGCTGTAAGCCCAGCACTTGGTGCCCAGTGCTGCAGAAACCAAGAAAAAGCTACCCGAACTCAAGGCTCGTGTCAGGAACCCTGACCGTAGACTCCACTGTGGCCACCATGAAAAATCTTCCTCTGCTTTTCACTAGTGTGTGGGATATGTCTGTATGGGCATGGGGAGTATGAGTACGTGTGCGTGTGTGCACACGTGTGTGTGTGTGTGTGTGTGTGTGTGTGTGTGTGTGCGTGTGTGAATATGTGGAGGTCAGAATAGGGTACCGGGTATCTTCTCTCAATATCTGTGTTATTGTTATCCAACTTGAGGGTCACAACCAGTGCCCCCAAGTGAGGTCTGGCCATCCATCCTCACAAACCGGTTGAAGGAACCAAAAAAGGAAGTAGGAAAAAAAAAAAAAAGAGTATCAAATGTGGCCACATTGGGAACAAGGACAAAGAGACCCAGCAAGCCACATCCCCCCAAGTCCCACTTCCAGGTCTTAAAGTGAGATCAACATTTAAATAGAGGGCCAAGGACATGAACTTCTAAATAGCACTGCCCACCACGGATCCATCGTTGTCTAGGTATCAATCTCATTCTGTAAGGTGGTCTGATGATGGTTAGAACTGTGTGAAATCTCTTTCTGGGAGACAAGTTCCCCTCAGCCGGTACCTTTTCTGCCAGGTGAGTTACACTATTGCCTTGAAACTCCAATCTTCAGACTCCCAAAGTCAGCTCTCCAAAGCCACTTCTCATTGTCACGTGTCTGTTTCCATAATTGGTCTGTTGAGGAAAGGTGGCTGAGCTGGCTTGTTAGGGCACAGATTGATTGACCTTGACAGTTCCCATAACATTCGGATCCATCTGTGCAGATGACACCCAGGGCCTGGCTGTCACAAGCCTTCTCAGGTTCTAGGTCACAGATCTGCCTGTCTCCACATGGACCTTGGATGCGGTTGAGGACAGAGCAGTGTTCACCCTCTTAGCAGTGCATCACAGCTAAGAGGGAACCAAGTCGAGGAGGGCCAGCTGTGACCCATATGTCTGCAACGTACTGCGTGTGCCCTGAGCCTCTGGACCAGACACGTCACCCCATTAGAATCATCTCTGGCTTCGGGAATCTCTGAGCAGAGCCAGCTGGCATAGTATCTACAACCTCCTGTTTCTAGGTGCATCTGGCCCAGTTTTGACACCACTAAGAGGCGACTGCTGCCAGAGGCCTGGGGCCTTGTTACTTACTGGGAGAGAAAAAGGCCACCAACAGTTTTTTTGTTTTTTGTTTTTTTAATACTCTGGTGATGCTGCCCCCTGGATATTCAGGGATGGTTTGTCGGGTTTCCCTACAAAGGCTTCTCCTTCTCTGCTCTTTGGCATGTGGCAGAAATTCAGGAATAGGCTGAGGCCAGGAAATTCAGCTTCCCACGCTGGGTGAGTTGGCACCTTCCTCTGAGGGTGGAGTCCTGGTACTTCTGGGTCCTCCTTGCTTTAAGGCTGTTACTAGGTTTAGCAGGCCTGGACCAGCCACCATCCTTGGTTGCCAGCAACGTAGGCAAGTCAGAAATGAGAAGCATCTAAATTTAATCACCGTGGCCACGCTGGAAGAGGAACAAATTAAAGAGTTCCAGTGGCCAGGTCTGTCTTTGAAATACGGATGTGAGGTTTGGGCTTAAAGCAAGGGTAAGAGCTAAGTCGCCTTGATCACGGCGTGGTCCAGCTCATCCCTGTCCCATCCCAGACTGCCTGAGCTCCAGTCTCCTGCAAGGTGATCTGACAGTGTGTCAGAAACGCGTGAAGTCTGTCTTAGAGACAAGCTCCCGCTCTGGCTGGCACCAGGTTTCAGTTTTTCCCTCCGCTCAGCTCAGCATCTGACTCCTGGGGTAACTCCAATTCCTTGATACCCATTGTTTCAAAAGTCTGAGAGACAAAGGGTGGGGGTGAGGGGTCACAAGCGCCTCTGTGGAATATCTGCATTCTTGCCAGAACCGGTGACCAAACCCTTTGAGAACTGGGTCCTGTCGTCTGAGAACTGTGACAGGCAAGAACTCACAGGCCCTTTGAGAGAACTGAGGTTCTCTGGCATCCCTGAAGGTGGCAGGTGACATTGCTCCTGTCACTTGAGCTGCAGAGAATGGGCTGCTCATCTGTCGACCAGGACCAGCCCTCCGTCCCCAGGTCCGATGAGTCCTTTCTCAGCACACTGCTTCTGTTGCTTGCCTCGTGGTCTAGTGACCTGGTGACCCTGCCCTATTCCCTCCTGGTGCTCCACTCTGCTTCTTCCTCTAAGAACCTGGCCGGACCTGACCTCACCCTGCCCGCTTTGGGGCACACTCCAGAGGGAGGCAGCTCAGGGTCTGCTGAGGCCTGGCTGCAACCTGTGAGCTAGCGACTGTAACTTCCGCCATAGAGAACGGCATGCTTCACCCTTGACGGACATCGTGTCTCAGACAGGCTGACTGCTCCCCTAGGAAGCTCCAAAGTAAACAATGGAGGTTTTTTGTTTTTTTTTTTTCAGTTTAAACTGAACCCCCCCCCCCAGAGCTGGGTCAGGAAGGGAACTGAGAAAGGCATTTTCCTCCGCCATGGACTTCACCCCTCTGAGTGGAGTGCTCACTCCCTAACACCTTAGGAGTGGTGACTTGCCTCTCTGTCACACAGCACGCTGCTCTGAGCATCCACTGGAGTAAGAGGAGCCCAGGTGTCTCTGTGTCCCTCGTATGGAAGTGAAGATGCTTCCTCCCTGTCCTTCCTGCCTCCTGCTGTGGCCCAGTGAATCTCTACCTCCCAGAGGAGAATGGGATCCCCTGAGGCAGCCTTCACCAAGCCTGCAAAGGGAAGCACCATGTGGAACACCTTCCAAGTCCCCAGCCCGGGAGCTCACCTTCTGGTGGATGAACAGGCAAAGGGGCTTCTTGTCATAACCAGAGGACAACCCTGACTTCACATGACTGGGTCATTCTTCACCTAGAACAGACACGGCCGCCAGTGGGTTTGGGTTAAAAAAAAAAAATCCAATCTAGAAAATTCAAAAATAGATGTATGAGTCACCGGTGATGTTTGCAGGCCGAGAGCAGTTTGCTGAGAAGAGACCCAGCTGGCTGGTGACGGGGTCCTGGCACGTTCTGTCCCACTATGTCCTCAACAGCAATCTGCGCTTCTCTCCTGCGTGGGCTGCGAAAGGCTTGCTGCGGCGACGCCGTGCGTTAACTGTGAAGGGTAGCAGCGTGGAGGTCACAGAGTCCCAAGGCAAGAAGGGCTCCAGGGAACCTGATGTCAGGAGGCCTCAACACCAAGCCGCTCGGGTGTCGTGGGTCCTGGTATGTGCCTGTCCTGTGTCTGGACTTTAAGTTTCATTTCTCTGCTTGTTATCCCTGTCACGTGTCGCCGAGCTGCTGTCTCAGGCTACAGGTGAGGAGCTGGGGGAAGGGAAGCTGAATGATGCCCAGGTGACTTAGCGAGAAGCAGTGTCTGAGACCAAAACTCTTCTATGGACCATGGAATAACTCACGAGTCACCCACGGTGGAGATATAACCCAGGGCCTGACAGGGCTATGGTGAGCTCTGGGGTTCCAGACAGCAGGGGGTTCATGGGATGACGTATTCTCCCAAGTGGCATTGCAGAGCGACAGGGCCAGAGTCTCTCAGTGATCCAAGGGAATGAAGAGGCAAGGTTTCCAGAAACGCAGCCCTGTGGAGCCCATTGGTCACAGAACGCCAAGTTGGTTCTGGCTGATTTGATGCAAGGGGGGCTGGCACTGCGGTTCCCAGAGAGATGAGCAGCTCGGCTTGCTTCCAGGGAGCCACGAAACCTCACTGTCTCAGAAGTTTGTGGACAAGCAAGAAAGCCAGGCAGAGCTGAGAGCAGTGGCTGCTCTTCCAGAGGTCCTGAGTTCAAATCCCAGCAACCACATGGTGGCTCACAACCATCTGTAATGGGATCTGATGCCCTTCTGGTGTATCTGAAGACAGCAACAGTGTGCATATACATTAAATAAATACATAAATAAATAAATGAATGAAACAAAAGCTCAAATAAATAAATACATGGGTTTTCCAAAAAAAAAGAACAAAAAAAAAAAAAAAAAAAAAAAAAAGAAAGAAACAAGCAAGCCAGCAAGGCAGAGCTGGGGTTCAGGGGCAGACCATACTCTCCCACTAACCCCTCCTGCTGCCCAAGGGTCAGGTGGGGCTTCTCTTCACCATACCCGCTCCCCTTTATCCTATTGCTACAAGGTAGCAGCATTTTCTCAGGAAGAGCCAGGAGGCTGGGGATGGGCTGTTTGAGGGTGGAACCTGATGTCCGTCTATAGAGTCCTTGATAGAGAAGCCAGAGAACAGGATGGCGGGAGAGGTAACTCACTGCAGAAAGCCTGCAGCCAAGGAGGCCTACAGAAGGCAGACAAACAGTAGGGTCTGAAACCGGGACCAGAGAGGAGAAGCTGACAGGGCCTAGTGAGAGGCAGGCAGGACCCTGGGGGTGGAAGGGGAGGGCTATCTCATTCCGTTTGAGGTAAGGGATGTATTTTGCATCGATGGAAGTTTATGTGAAAAGTGACATCTGGCCAGCCGGCAATGGCACACACCTTTCATCTTGGCACTTGGGAGGCAGAGGCAGACGGATCTCAAGTTCCATGACAGCCAGGGCTACGCAGAGAAACCTTATCTCAGAAAACAAACAAACAAACAAACAAACAAACAAAAACCCAACAACAACAACAGAACAAATGACATCTGGAATCTCCTAAACTTGGCGACCTTATTGCGCTGCGTCAACAAGCAGGACCAAACTAACTAGGCTAGATATCGAATTTCTTCCATTCCAAAACAAACTTTCACCTCAACTGTACTCACTCAGCAGGGGGCATGGAGGAATTCGGCATTTGTTCTGGGGTCAATGCACTTGTCTTTGGGAAATCTTTCTGTAGCTCCTGTCCTCTGAGAGCCCTGTGATCCCTCTGAGAGGGCACAGTGACTGATGGGGGGCACATTTGTTCGCATATGGTAAGAGGCAATGTGTATCTATACAATGTGTATGCTCTGCATGGGCACACTTCTCATGGATGGTGTGCCGCTCTGCGTTCACCCCGAGTGCTGCCTTGAGAGGAGAGCAAGGCTCATCGGCTGTGGGAATGTGCAGACCCAGGAGCGTTTGCACAGAGACAGTAATTAGGACCAAGTGCAGGAGATACAATGAGAGAAGCCTCCGCACATGAGCCTCACAGCCGTGGCCGACCGCCTGACCGACAGGTGAAACGCAACATAAGCAATTGGTGGCCTCTGTTCCCGGCCCCTCCGAAGCCTGCCGGCACCCTGCCTTCTCGGATCCCTGGCTCTCTGGACAGAACTCAGCTTCAAGATTCATCCCTGCCTCTGCCCACAGAGCTCTGTGGTGAGGGCTAGCGTTAAGTCTGGTGTTCTAGTCCCACTTCTAGAACAGGGCCATCTGTCTGCCAGGCAGCTGCACTGGGCCGTCACCTCCGCTCGCTGCCAAAGGGATGGTATGGAGTCCGCTGGGCCGCCTCCCACTGGTGTGAGTCTCTTTACTGCATGTCATAGTGGAACCATCTCCTCACAAAGCAGAGCTGCTGTGAGCAGAAGTCCATGACCCACGGGGTCTAGGACTCAGTGGGAGTGAGGTATGAGGTCATGTCAGAGGGACAAACTGAGTTCCAGTCGCCACTCCCTCCTGATGCACACGATCTTGAGTGATGCCAGATATAGAGGGACAGGTTGACTTGGGGACTTTTCAGTAGTGGAGCCACCACATTGAGAATGGGGAACTTCTGGTTGTAGGGCCCACTTTGGTAAGTCGCCCAATAAATTCACTGGCTCACTAGGTAGAACTGGATGGCCTCCTCTCGTTAGTCTGTTAGTGGCCTCTCGTGGGTGAGCAAATATTTCTTTGCATCTTCCTAGGAAACAGAACTTGGCATTAAACCACCAGCACCCCATCCACTTCCTGAACACAGCAGAAAATGAAGCAGACCTGACTCTCGTTTTAAAATGGCTTTATTAAAGGCTAGAGTATAAAATAGGACCAAGTTACAAGCTGTCAGTAAGAATTTACGATTTCGAAAGTATGTATCAAAGGAGAGGGCGGGGTGAGGAATGGAAGGCCACTCGCACACTGGCATGTGGAGTGCACCTGGCCAAGGGGCAGACTCTGCTGCTCCTGACAGGACCGGAACCAACCCAGAGGGCTGGGATTCAGGGACAAACCAGACGTGCAGAGCCTGGGTTCCTGAGGGCTTCTGTTGGACACAGCCACCAAGAGCAAGACACGGAGCCCTGGAGCTGCCTCCCAGGTGCCGAGCCTGGGCGTGTGGTAGAATCCAGCATCGTACACTGGCTTCAGCCAAAGAGTGTGCTTCAGAGAAGAATAATGAGTGTACTTCATCGTGATGTACGGGGGAAGGGAAAGTGGGAATTACAGTTCCGGTTTCCTGGCCACTGCCACATGTCCCCTGGGGGAGGCCAAGAAGCCAGCGTAGTGTGGATTCTGCCCAGGCGGCAAGGACAATCCCCAGGTCAGGCGGGCCACTGTGAGAGTCACCCATGGGGCCAGTCACAGAGGCTGCCTGCACTCAGCTGAGAGCCTCTTCCTGCTACACCAATGCTATGGAAAAGGAAAACATGACCCAGGCTTCAGATCTTCCTCCCTGTCAACTCCCCTGCAGACTGCGGAAAGATGACTCGTCAGAGGTTGCTAGAGGAAGGCAAACCCAAGTGCCGGGGACCTACGGAGGTTGGGGACTCGAGCTAATTGGCAGGTATCACATCGATGTTGGCTAAGTACAACTTTGGCATTGTCTTCGTAGGGGAGGGGATAGTGGCTGGGGAGCTGCCATGTGCTTTACCTCGGAGCTAAATAGAATATCGCAGAAGCTATTTCAGACCTTTCAGCACTGAAACCAGGCGCTCGGAGGAGGGTCTCGTGGAGATTAAGGCTTCAGGTGAGGAGAACAGAGTGATGGTAGCAAAGGACAGACCATGCCAGCCTGAGCTCACAGATCTGCTCGGCATCCTGCAGGTGCATGGGGTACAGGGACCACGGTAGGACGGTGAGGACAGAGGGCATCAAATTCTGGGTGAGGCACAATGCTCCGTGAGCTCTCAAGGCTGCAAGGGGAAGAAGCTTCTGGAACCATCGGGAATGCCTCTTGTACTTGAAATGTGGTCAGGCCTAGGGGAGTGTCCTTCACAACACAGCCCGACCGGACTGGGGGAAAGGATGCTCAAACCTGGGAGCCTCATCCTGGAAGGTTCTACCTCAGTGAATCAGAAGAGCCCTGATGTTCAGCACAGCTGTCACCGCCCAGACCCCCACAGAGCCAGGGAACCTGCTGAACCTCTATAACCAACGGTGAGAACCTGATATAAGGGGCAGCTGCTTTTAAACAGCGACCAGAGCTCCGAGTGAGCCACTGGGACAGCTCAGAAGGCACCTGCCACCGGCCCGCTGTCTGTTTCCTATGAGTTTGGGAGGGGGAGGACACCTAATGCCAAACCTGGCTTCCGTGAAGGAAGGGTACCAGGTGACCCTGTTTTTTTAAGGACGGAATCTTCCGCAGTGACAGCCAACAGCCGTATCCATCCAGGGAGCCCCCAACAGGGAGAGAGGAGAAAGAATCGCGTTTGCGACCTTCTGTGGCTTGGCCAGGGAACCTAGTTGGAGGGAAAGGTGGGATGGAGCTGGGAACAGAGGTTTTATTCACAAGGCTCGCTGGGTCGCTCGTGTTTAAAAACCCCAAGTGTAAAACTTGTTATCAAATCGTTGAAAATAGCATATTTATCTACTCGGTTTTACCAAAAAACGGGAAACCTGGCAACATTTCCTAGTTTCAAAAAGACTAAGAAAGGAGTAGAGAAAACAGGAAAACACGAAGGCGGATGCTGCCTTCTCCTCCGAACACCACGGTGGGCCACACTGGGGGCTCCTGGCTGTTTCTGGGTAGCACCATTTACCAGTTGTCCAGAAAATCAAAGCCTGTCTTCAAGAGGACACTGGAACTGATCTGCAGAGGGGAGAGGGAGATAAAATAAGACGCAGGCCTCTGTTTCAGCCATGCACAACCTAAAGACAGCTTTCCATTTAAAATGACCCAGATGAAAGCAGCTACTTCTGCCTCAGGGGCCCCTGACCCCAATTCGCCTCAGTGCTACGGACCAGAAAGTTACCCAACATCCAGAGCAAATGACACTGTGTCACAGCCAACACCAGCCCCCCGGACTCCAGGAAGCGCTGTGTGCCATTTCCAGAAGCATTCACGGAACAAGGAACAGCCTGGTTCTCTACTAGTACTCTCCTGCTTCTGAACAGCTTTATAAAGTGAAGAGACACATCTGCCAGCCGGTGGCCGCTTCTCCCTTGGGGTAGCCAGGCCCACTGTGCACCGGGCTGGGCTCGGGGGAGAGAAGCTCAGCAGAACAGGTGTGTGCAGGTAGGGTCTTGGCTGGCAGTGAGTGTGCAGGCAAAGAGCACACCCCGGGGCAGCTTCAGAGAGCTGGGTCAGTTTAATGGGGAGGGTTTAGGGTGGGGGGAAAAAGGGGTATTTATGCCACTGGGGAGGTGGCCGGGATCTCTAGGGGACAGGTTGTGGACTGTGTACAACTGGCCAGGGCAGGAGTGTTGGAAGATGCTTCACCTACTCAGGGGCTGCAGGGTGGGGGGAGGGGCGTGAGGAACCTTACAAGGTCAAACAAGGAGAGAGACCTGATAACTGTCAGGGCACTAAATTCTTACTAGGGTTGATAGCGGGGAAGCCGAGTTTCCGTCACCAGATTGGGAGGAGCGGAGATGGCCAACTCCTGCCATCCTGTCTTTGAGGTTTCTGGGGTTAATGCAGTCTCAACCCTCCCCCTGTATCCCTGAGCCCTTACGGTCCAGCACCTATCTTTGTCCTAGAACTAACTAAATAGGCTGGGCTGTCTGGCCAACTAGCACAAGGATTTACCTGTCTCCAGCTCCCAGTATTGGGATTTTAACATTGCACCATGCCCAGAGTTTTCTTCTTAACATGGGCTCTGGAAATTGAACTCAGAGGAGGGGACCATGGGGAATCAGTGCTGTCCCATCCTGTGGGCTCCCCTTGGTCATCCATGAAAGAACACACCACCTCCACTAACACCACGACTGCCACTGCCACCACCACCACCACCACCACCACCACCACCACCACCACCACCACCACCACCACCACCACCATCACCACCACCACCACCAGCACCACCACCATCACCACCACCACCACCACCACCACCACCACCACCACCACCACCACCACCACCACCACCACCACCACCACCACCACCACCACCACCACCACCATCACCACCACCACCACCACCACCACCACCACCACCACCACCACCATCACCACCACCACCACCATCACCACCACCACCACCATCACCGCCACCACCAAGCCTTCTGATGTGAACTTGGCAACATCACTCACCTGCGAGAGTGCAGGCTCTGAGAACAGAGGATCATCATCATCATCATCTTTGTCCTGCTGGGCAGCAGGAGGCGGTGGCTTCTCTGGGGACTTTGTGGGGGTAGACTTGGGCAGCAAGCTGGCAGGGGCTTGTACTGGCTGGGGCGCCTCTTGCTCCGTGCTCACGCTGGGCAGGATTTGCGGTTCCTGTGGCACAGGCTTGGCCTCCCTGTCTTTTATGGCGGGCTCCTGACGGTAGCAGGCTGGCAGAACTTTCTCCCCCTTCTCCATGGACTTGATCTGGCTGGGTGTCAGGGACTGGAACTCAGCTTCAGGCCCCTCCTGAGAACGCTCGGCGTTGATCTTCCAGAAGGATGCTTCCTCCTCTTTTCGAGACGGTCCCAGGGCATCCAGGCTAGAGGATCTGCTGCTCTGGGCAGGTTTGGAACCCTGTGTGCCCTGAGAGGCCTTGGCCAGGGGCCTGGTATCATTGGTCATAGTGGCAGTGCTGGGCTCCTGGACCGATAAGGAGGAGATACTGAATTCCATTTGACTCTGGGGGGGGGGCAGAAAGAACAGACAAATGAGGGCAAGTCTTGGAACGCCCTGGGGCAGCTGGCAGACATCTGGCTCACCCACACTATTCCTCAGGTATACGGACATTGCAACATTGTAACATTGTAAGCTGATTATCTGTTGGTCCCATGTGACCGTTTTCACAGAAGTTCTTACTATCTTCCAGAAACACATTAGGAGTTACGAGGCCAAGCCCCATCACAATGAGCCCTCAGCAGTTCTACGACCAGAGTCATAACAATGGCCAAAGACCCCTGTTGGCTATGACAGCACATGGCTTGGCCCATCACAGTTCTGGCCCATGTGGGGTTTGTAAGGCATCAGAGTCCTGCTTCCCACAGCAAAACACCCAGAGTGAAGGGAAGCTATGTGGGCAAAGCCCGTATCTTATGTCCGAGCGCACAGGTCAACCACTTTCCTGACCCACATCCAGTCAACCATGGTGGCCTCTGAAATGCTGCTACTGAGCTCTTCTGACAGAAATCATTGCCAAGGATTCTGAGTCTTCCATCAAAGAAGAGCTAACTGCAGGCAACGTCTTCCCCGCTCTGCAGAACTTCAAAATCAATCCCGAAAAGTGCACTTCCTGGGCTGGGGATTTAGCTCAGCGGTAGGGCGCTTACCTAGGAAGCGCAAGGCCCTGGGTTCGGTCCCCAGCCCCGAAAAAAAAAACAAAAAAAAAAAAAAAAAAAAAAAGAAAAGTGCACTTCCCATCATGTCGGCACTGTCATACCACTCCCTTGTAAATGTAAAATAATAAATGATATTGCATAAAGCTGGGAAAGTAGAGAAAAAGCTCAGAAAAGTCAGTCATAAGCCCTTCCCCCATAACTGCATTTTTGTGCCATATTATACATTAGATGTGGGTCTTGTCAGGTCTATAACGGGGGTGTCACTTCTTCAGTGCAGTCTGAGCATCATCCAGGTCTTCACAACCTCTCTCTCTCTGTGTGTGTGTGTGTGTGTGTGTGTGTGTGTGTGTGTGTGTGTGTGTAGAGGCCAGGGGACAACTTCAAGTATGTTCCTCAGATGCCAGTGTTGTATAGTAAACTCCTCTTGGAAGGGATCTTCTTGAGACTTAGGAAGTAAACAACTCAATAGCTTTAGGAAATCCCTGAAACTGACCAAACTCACTAGGCTCCTCCCTCACATCCCTATATAAGCAGTGAGGACTGCTGAGAGGTGCTATTGAACAGGCAGAGATGACTCAGACCAACTGGGCTCCCTGGAAGACATGCTCTTTATCCTGCTGAGCTGCAGGCTGTGCAGTGTGCTCCAGGTTTCTAGTTTTGGTGAGCTGTCACCCATGCTGGGGTGGGTTTTTGGTAATGAAGCTGTCATTGAGTCATTTCTGCTAGTGTAAGTGACCCCTCCCCATCTATACTCTTGCAAATCACCCCCAATAAAACACACTGGTTCACCAAGTTGGACTTTGGTGGTATCCTTACTTTGGTCTGCTGTTGGTTCCTTATTTGGGGTGAACAGACATTTGTTCCCATTTCCCCCAGAATAATAGTCTATAACAGCTTTCTTGTTCTTTGATACAGGGTCTCTGTCACTGGTCAGAAACCCAGTAAGAGGCTAAGCTGGCTCACGGCAATCCCTGGGTTCTGTGTGTTTCTGTGTCGTCAGCACTGGGAAAACAAGTGCCTGTCACCATGGCACATAGAGAATACCACTCCGGGCCTCATACTTGTAGGGAGAGAATCTACTGACAGCCATCCTCCTGCCCCACAACTACTTATAGAGGCTGTGAACATGTCATTCAGTAGCTCTACTTTAAGGGGCTGTGAACATCACTCCTCAGTAGCTCTCCCACAGCCTACCTCCCATTCTTCATGAACAGTTTACACCTCCTGACCCTCACTCCTTCCCAGGGGACCCTGGGACTATCTCCCGGTTACAGAAACAAAGTATCAAAGGCAAAGGTTTAAAGTCCCCGTGAGTGGCTTCAGATGCACACTGTCACTGCTGCTTTACACAGCTGCTCTGTCTTACGCCCCAGCTGTAGATCAGAGTCATTTCTGGTTAACTGAGTTGGTCATTTCAACCTGTGCTAACTCACAAAACACTGGACACAGATGATATCATCCGGTAAATGGGCCAGTCTTTTCTTTTCTTTTTTTTTTTTTAGAGCTGGGGACCGAACCCAGGGCTTGTGCTTGCTAGGCAAGCGCTCTACCACTGAGCTAAATCCCCAACACGCTGTTTCTTTTCTTTTCTTTTCTTTTCTTTTCTCCTTTCTTTCTTTCTTTTTTTCTTTCTTCCTTCCCCTTTTTTTTTTTCTTTTTTTTTTTTTTGAGGAAAATAGTAATTTGACACAGTGACACTGTTGCAAAAGCACAGGGGAGGAGAAGACCCCCCAGTTAGGGGTTGAATGGCAGAACCCCAGCAGCCAGAAAGCAACCTGTCTAGCCTCTTAGTGAAGCAGGAAGGGGCAGGGATTGGAAACTAGGAGTTTGAAACTTTCAAAATGGCAAGCTAGGAGAGGGATGGCTCCAACAAGGGGGTCAGAGTGCAGGCGACCCTAGCACAGGTCTTCCTCGGAGAACCTGCCCTTGGCACTGCTCGGGGCGGCATCCTGGAATGCTTCATAATTTACATACATTCTTGCAAGTTATAAGACTACCGGGGTTCCTCTCCATAGGCAGGGACCTCAGGACAAAGTGGACCACAGCCCTTCCTCCATGTGAGATGCAGGCTCAGGACCTGAATGTGAAGTCAGCAGCTAGCTGCCCTTCGCCTGGAGGAGGAGATGAGGGACACAAGTCCAAACCGAATGCCTAGGTTACTGGGAAACGCAACATCCCTGAGGAAAAGTCATTCATACCACGGTTCTGCAAGGGACCATGGCCATGAGCTACAGTGGGTGACTCTAACGTAGCAAGTGTGACGAACGAGGACGTGGAGGCCAGGCTGGGCACACTGGTGCACGCTTGAGGCCCCCAGAGGACTCAGCAGGTCAAGGGAGGATGGGCAGTTCCAGCCGGGATTGCCACTAGCACCCCCTCAAGGAAAAGAAAGAAAGAAAAAAGACAACTGGAGAAGCAGGGTGTTTAGTTGCCCGGATCACTAGTCTGCTAGGAGACCCTGCCACTGGGATTTCAGCCCAGAGCAAGAGACTCCAAGTCCTGGCTTTCGGGAGCTGAAAAGTCAGAGGCTGCCAAGGACAGTGCCCATCACTCGACCTGCCCGTATTCATTCATAGTCTGTCCTAACTTTTACAGGTTTTGTTTGTTCATTCGTTTGTTTTGTTTTGTTTTTGAGACAGGGTCTGATAGCCCAAGGTAGCTTCAAACTCTATGTTGCTGAAGCTTCCCTTGAACTCTGGATACCCCCAGTCTCTGCCTCTTGAATCCTGAGATTACAGGCATGCGCCATCTCACTTGGCCTCAGGATCGTGTCTAGGTATAGCACTCTGAGCACTGCCTGTTCCCAAATTCCCTAGTAGGACACAGACATAATGATTTCTTTAAGTAAGCAAACGGCTAAAAATAGTTAGGAAGTGGCAAAGACTCGGGGATGGGGTTGACTTTGATCTGGAAATTGTGGAGGAAAGGCTCACAACACAAAAGTTGTTTGACACACCCAGGCTTTTTTTTTTTTTTTACGCCCCCGCCCCACTGGGATCTTTGCTTAGAAGATTGTGAATTGCAAAGCCAACCATCCTGACACATGGACAGTGTGGACAGCGGGATACTGAGGAGGGAAGCCGGGACTGGAGTCTGAGGTTGTGTCATTGCCTAAATGACAGCTGCTGCCATCAACTCGGGGATTGGAGGGGTGACCAGGTACTCTGCACTTTCCCAGGTCAACTTGGAAGGGGTGTGTGGCCAGGAGGAGGTAACTGCCTCCTTTGGGAAGTTTGGAAGCAAACACAAGAAAACATAGTGGTGCGCACCACCTTTAATCCCAGCACTCAGGAGGCAGAGGGAGGCAGAGGCAGAGGCAGAGGCAGAGGCAGAGGCAGAGGCAGAGGCAGAGGCAGAGGCAGAGGCAGAGGCAGAGGCAGAGGCAGAGGCAGAGGCAGGAGGCAGAGGCAGAGGCAGAGGCAGAGGCAGAGGCAGAGGCAGAGGCAGAGGCAGAGGCAGATCTCTCTGTGAATCTGAGGCCAGCCTGATCTCCGTAGTGAGTTCCAAGACAGCCAGAGTTACATAATACCTTTTCTAAGAAAGAAAGAAAGAAAGAAAGAAAGAATGAAAGAAAGAAAGAAAGAGAGAGAGAAAGAAAGAAAGAAAGAAAGAAAGAAAGAAAGAAAGAAAGAGAAAGAAAGAAAGAAAGGCAGAAGAAACAAGAGGAAGAAAGGCAGGGTACAGTGGCTGTTGCTCACAATCCTAACACTCAAGAGGTGGAGACAAAAGGACTGCTGTGGGTTTGACGCTCATCTGGACCAGATAGAAATTACCAGGCCAACAAGCCACAGCAACACCCTGTACAAAAACAACAACAAACAAACAAACAAACAAGAAAGGAGGGTACTATGGAGAGGAGGAGGAAGGGGAGGAGGGGGAAGGGAGAGGAGGCAGCAGATCCTAACCCATCTGCCCCCTCCTTTCCTTGTGTTCTCTTGAGCCTTAACTTTGTACATAAAGTGTGACTAGTCTCCTCTAACAAGCCAACCTCCTCCTCCTTGCTGGTGAAGGACCTCTTGCTATCCCAGTAAGAAGAGAAGGCATTCAAACACTATCTGGCAGCTGGATGGGAGGAGGGAAGACCTTGTTCCCTGTCCCTGTCTATGTTGGCTCAGCTGAACAAACAAAGAATGAGCTCGACGAGGTCATGAGTGACCCCAAGCTCCCCATTCTGGGGGTTTCCATCATGGCTTGCTGGAAACTGACTCTACAGCTGTCTCTCACGGCTACTGATACAACCTGATAATTCCAGGCTCACAGAAGGTGAGGAGGGCAGAGCTTTGGCAGACTCAGGACTCCTAGATCCTGCGAAAGTTTATGGAATAGGTTGGTGGCTGGACAATAGAACCCATGGAAGCACCACAGGTCAGCCCTGGGAGCCAGAGGGAGTGCCCAGGGGTGCACCCACAGCCCGGCTCTCCTATTCCAGGATCAGAGTGCCCGCTGGTCCACGTAGAGACAACAGTCACTAAATCCCCAGGGTGCAGAGCAAGGTAAGAAAGAGCCCAGGTCCTGGTGGAAGGCCCCAGGCTGACTACAGTCACCCATACCTCAACCCCTGACACAGAAGTTAGCTGACGTCACACCACAGACTTGGGAAGAACAGTCCAGGAATCTTAGTCGACTTGACATGTGTTATGCACGCGGCACCATGGGAAACTGTCCTCGGAAATGACACAGAGGAACATGGGTTCACTATTCCTTTCTCATTACAGAAGAGCTACCTCGGCACCTCACTGGACTTTCCCGGACAGCACTGGTTCTGAAGGCCAGACCAGGCCACCTCCCCCTGGGGCCCACACAGGCCAAGGTGGAAAACAGAAAGACCGTGCGTGCCAGGGACAAACTTTTCCAAACATGTCTTTTCCAGGAATGGGAAAGAAGTCATGTGGCCTCTTTCAGTGGCCTCTTTCAGTGCCCAGGCTGCCGAGTCAGCCCTGCAGAAGAACACTACACATAAGATAACTGGAAGGGACAGTGGCCACCAGGTCACCGTCAAGGCATGGGCTGGAGGAAGAGAGAGAGAGAGAGCCAGCGCTCAACTGACTGCCTTCTGTGATCTCGGAGGCAGAAACAGAAGAGGAAGACAAGACTCTCCTCAGCTCCTGGCAGTAACCCACCTGCTGCCTACACCAGGGCTCCTGACTTCCCTACAACCTGGTCAGTTGGCCCATGTGGGGACCCGGGGCTCAGCTGGCTATATCCATTCTAAAAACAGCAAGACCACAACAGAGCCCGGCGTCTATTTTTACGCCCCACTCACTGTAGAGGAATGTGTGATATTCAGCAAAAGGGGGGAGTACGTGCCGCTCACAAGGACTGTTTGACTTGGCAGCCGCTGGCAAAGCTCAACTCAAGACAAAGGCTACGGGCACACAGTCAGAATCTGAAGAACTCCCCAACAGCCCTCCATACGCTTAGCATGTGTTCCTCTCTTCTGCCCTCCACAGGGGGACGGTGGGGGGGGGGTGCCTAGAAAGCTTTAAGAATCACGAAGCTAGCAAAGGGACATCTTACAGGAATGAGCCAGCAGGAACTTGCACCTTGAGACACAGCTGGGCAGTGCCTTGAATCCATCCACCTCACATCCCATGGCACTTGTCCAGACCAGGAGCTAAACCGCACATGCCCCTTGTTTAGAAGCCCTGCGGTGGACAAATAACTCACCCACCAGTCAGGCTCCAGGGCAGCAAACACTCAGTGTCACCGTAAGACCCAGGAAGTGGCAGGCAGGGAGGAGCCAAGGCGTATGTAGGAGTCAGTGCTACAGGCGGGAGTCTTGGCCCTCAGGCCTGTGACAAGGACACGGACATCTAACGAGTCCCTCAAGAGAACAGGTTGTATTGTGTTGGGAGCGCACTTAGGCAGAGCACCTCCCTGCTCATCTTCCCCTGCCATAGCCACTCCTTTCACATGGATGAACAACCTGAGATGCTACACTGCGTGCTCAGCACAGCCGGGCATGGGTGCAGGTGGGACAGTCGGAAAGGGGATATGTGTTGGGGCTGGAGAGATGGGTGACTCAGTGGTTAAGAGCACTCACTGCTCTTCCTGAGGTCCTGAGTTCAATTCCCAGCAACCACATGGTGGCTCACAACCATCTGTAATGGGATCCGATGCCCTCTTCTGGTGTGTCTGAAGACAGCTACAGTGTACTCACATAAATAAAATAAATCTTTTAAAAGAAAGAGATGGGATATATACAGCAGCTGTGGTAAAGAAGGACAGACAGGGATACAGCAAGGGAGCGAGGACTTCAGGAGACCTGTAGGGTACAGGGTCCTGGGGGCAGCATTGGGGCCACTGAACGAAAGGAATGCACAATATTATAACACAAGGAGGGTCTGGGGCAGAGTGCCACAAGCTGAGATCTAAGTTTCTGGGGGAAGGGATTAGGACAGCTGGGAGGGAAAGAGAGTGGGGCAAGGAAGGAAGGAGGGAGGCCAACCATCAAGCAGGGAAAGGAGACTTTGTGAGGAAGGAACATGGACCCCAGTGTAGGTAGGACCTGTGATGGGACTGGGTGTAGCCTATGGGGCCATTCCCCTCAAAAACTGACTGACACTGAGGAGGTGCATGGAGGACATGGCTACGGGTCATGACACCTACAAGCCACAGCCATCTGGCACTCTGTTCGCCAGCTCGATGGTTATGTGACCCGCTCTCTGACAGGGGGATCAGAAGGAAGGAGTTCAGAGGAGCACATGAGTTGTGGGGAAGGACCCGGTCTGGAGGATGTTCTGTGTATATGGGTGAGTGTGGGCTCACGCAGATGCTTCTTCCTCTGGGGAAAGGCCTGCAAATCAGTAATCTCCCCTCTGCCTCCTTGGGACCTCAGACAGGCAGTTAACCATCAATAAAGACAGAGATAGAAGCCAGACAGCTCGCGAGGAGAAGGACCTTGGGGATAGGGTCCCAAGGGCCTAGCCCTGCTTACCCAACCTCCCCACACATTCTCTAACTTGTCTGCAGCCCAGACGGCCTGGGAATGCAAAGAATCTCTCTCCTCCTTCCTCTCTTCTAGTCTAGGGCCCTCTGGGTGCTGGGATTTTTCCTCTGGAAACAGGATCCTGAGAGAAGAATGCAGTCATCCCATGGGCACCCCTTGCCTCCCCCGCCCCGACCCCAGCTTGCCTGACAGGCTGACAGAGGAGCGGAAGAGATCTCAGTGGTGACCGCATCCTTGTGTGGAGTGTGGAGGGGGTGCTGGAGTTGCTGTCAGAGTAGAGGGATGTGTCTTACATAATGGGACATTTGGATACGCTCATTTGCTAGACCTAATTATCCTATAGCGATACACAAATATCTTGTGCCCCATAAACACATGCAACGGTGTGATCAAATGACAGTATGGGAGATGGCCAGCAGAGGAGACACAGCTGCGTGGGTGTACTACACGCCGCAGAACTGGAAAGTGACTAACGGGGCGCTTAAGAGCTGGCTCAGCAGTTAAGAGTGTGGACTGCTCTTCTCAGAGATTCCGAGTTCCATCCCCAGGACCCACATATGGCGGCTCACAACCGCTTGTAACTCCAGCTCCACAGGGTTGAGCACCTTCCAGCTGCCCTGGGCACCTGCTCCCATGTGGAATAAACCATACACACACCCATGTAAACAATGTTTATAAAGTAGTTAATTGGGGAGGGAGAGATCTCTCAATCAGCAAAGTGCTTGCCCAGTGAGCGGAGACCTAAGTTTGACCCCAGAACCCATGCTCAAAGAAAGAAAACACTGGAGCTGAAGAAATGTCTCCAGAGCTAAGGGAGAGAGCACACGCTCTTCTAGGGGACCCAAGTTTGGTTGCCAGCACCCACACTGGGCAGCCTGTAACTGCCTGTCACTCTGACTCCAGGGGATCTAAGAAGCACTTCCGGACTCTAGGCACGGTGATACACACCTGTGAACCCAGCACTGAGGAAGTGGAGGGAGATAGATACTAGCTTGAGGCTAGCCTTGGCTACATGCTGAGTCACAGTCCCAAAGACCTGTGATACAGAAGTCAGCTTCTTTAGGATATTTACGATCTATAAGGTGGTGTATGGAGAGCTGGAGGAATTCATATTTGCTATGTGAACGTGTTCATGGGAATGGATGCCTGTGTCCTCAAACATGAGAACCATAAATGTCACGGATCAGCGTCAAGATTGCCACACACACACACAGCCGTGGGTCAGGCACCGAGTACTAGATGCAATCTATGGCACGGCGTGGTACAGCTGTCCCTGCCATCCAAGTCCTTGTGGATCCAAAGACCTTAGTGCTCCATTAAGGTTCCCCAACCTTAAGCCTCCCTGTCCACAGGTCCCCTGGGTGTCAGGGTCAGCTAGAACACAGGCTGCGGTCAGAAGCAGTAGGGAAGAAACAAGGCTTTTGAACTATCTGTGCTTGGAATCCCATCAAGACACGCGGCTGTGTCTCCCACTGCACCACCAAAGCCATGTTGAAAGGTATAAGTAGAAAACTAGCCATCCTCCTCTCCTTGGCTATAGGATACTTGCTACTTTGTGGTTTTGCTGTTTGCTAAAGCCCTTCTCCTCACAACAGGGGAGATGGGACATTTCCTGAAGAGAACTTGATGCTCTCTCTAGTGGTGACGGCAACCCATGCACGAGTGACTGGGAGACCAGGGTCCGATTCCAGGTGTCCACATGTGTGTGTATATGTGCATGAACACAAGCCAACTGAAGTCACCTTGTCAGGGGCTCTGAGCTGCCTCAAGGGCCATCCAACACCAAAGTGCCAAGCGCTGGTGTTAAAGTATGGAGAGAAGTCCCCTGACAGAGTAACTCCAGGGGCTGGAGTTCACCAGAGAACCCAGGGGCTTCAGAGATACCATGGGACACTGTGGGACCTACATGGAGGTTCAGTTCCCCCAAGTCCCTCTTTGCCCAACCAACACAGGCATCAAATGTAGCCCAGCATTAAGAACCACGCATACCCTTTTGTACCCATCAAACGTTGGGAGAAAATATACAGATACTCATATATTTTTCAAAGTCGACAAATACGTCTAAATTTAATTTGACTTACCCTTGTCTCCCAGGAGAATGGGGCAGAGTGTTCATCTTGCCAAGTTATGTCCTGAAATGAAAGTTCAAGACTAAGTCTGAGGTCCAAACTCCAACAGCACAGTATACACATCCATTCAGGGCTCAGAGGGACACAGACACACGGGACAATGTGAACTGTACAAAAGTGGAGGTCTCAGCGTTTGACAACCCTGCAAACTGTGCAGTCCCAGCTGCCGGTGCCTCCTGCCAACGTGGCGTCTTAGTGAACACAGGGAGGCCTCAGTCGACTTAACCCAGGAGAGGAGCTTCAGAAAACGGAATGGACACCATACTTGGCAAAGACAGGATCGAGTCTCAGTCTTACCGGGGCCAACTGTGTGATCTGGGGTGAGGGCAGAGCCTTCTGAGCCTGTTTCCTCGCGTCTGTGAGGAGCTTGCACACCCTCTTAAACCGGGCAAGCTGTGCAAAGAACACTTCTCCTGGCCATGTGAAAGGCCCGGTAACAGAATCGATGCACAAAGCATCAAGGTAATGCAAACGTCTAAACTCAACAGAGCTGATGCTGCTCCTGACTCAGCTAACACGGTGCGGCAGTGGCCGGATCTGACCCTGGGTGCGCAGGTCGTCGTGTTTGTCAGATTGAAGAAAGAGCTTGAGCTCCTCTCCACCCTCACAGAGTTTCCTGTCTGTGCCTGGCTGCTATAGGCAGGGACCACAATTTAAGGCCTAAAACATGGGGTATCCTGGATAATATGGAGAGTGGAACAAAGTATTTTTTTTCTTGTTAAAAATTTTTGCCTTTTTTTAAAAAAAGACAGAGTGGCATGTATCATGTCTATTCAGGGATGAGCTTAAACTCCTGAGTGTCCTGTTTCTACTTTGCAAGAAACTGAGATTACAGGCATACACTACCGTGCCTAGTTTATGTACTACTGGGGAATTGAACTCAGGGCTTTATGCATGCTAGGTAAGCACTTTGCCAACAGTGTATGTCTAAAGCCCCCAACTGAATACAAAAACCGAGAGTGTCCCCAAACAACTCCAGGTGATTCGTATCATTCCATGGAATACCCAGTAAATGATGTCCCTTGTCACCTAGAAGCCAGGTGACCTGGCTCCAACCTCCAGAGAGAGAGAGCTATTGTGCCCGTAGCTCCTTCTTCAGATGCTGACAGAGCCCTTCCCAGACTGGCCTCACGGATGGCAGGAACTCCTGAAGAATGCTTGCAAATGCATCGGGATCTTGGCTGCAAGCCCGCTTTCCCTAGGCACACCCCTGCTGAGCCGAGCAGCAGCTGAGGTCCAGTTAAGAACTATAGTAACAAAGGCATAGTGGCTCTGGGCAGTTGACAGCCTGTTCCTAAGAATGGGGGAGTAAGGAAACCAAGCTTCACAAGGCACAGTAACACAGCAACCCTTTTCCCTGGCCCATCCCCCAGAACTGGAGAAGCCCAGGTCCCATAGCTGTGAGCTCAGGACCTTGTATGAGCTAAGGTCCTCCTCACACACCCCACTCAATTCACAGCTCCCACCCCCCAGTCCTACTCCCAGAGCATCCCAATGTGGGAAGTGGAGCCCTGGGTCTTCTGGGATGGAGGTACCAAAAATAAAGTTGCTATTCACAGGCAGAAAGTCCCTTATACTGGGGAACGAATAGTTGGTGGCTGTGTAGCAAGGGCTGCCCCTTCGGAGGTTCCTGGTGCTAGGGGTTGGGCACAGCAGCAGGGGCTACAAGACTGTGCTCAGGACCTTTCCACCCATGGGCATGCAGAGCGTCCAAGGACTGCACGCTAACACCAGAGAAAGCCTGTTCACTTGGATACATGTTATACCAAGACCACATCACAGAGAGTATATCCCCAGACCTGTGTGTGCTGCAGCAGGGGCTGGGTGTCAAGAGAGCCAAAAGGCACCTCAGCTATGCAGCTAGCTAATACAGTCCACCATCGGTAGCATTGGTCCTGCACGGTGTTAATTCGCCCTTGGCAACATCCGTTGGCGGTCTTAGCTCCAGAACTGACTTTGGCTGCTTTTTGAAAAAATATTTATTTATGTGTCTGTGTCTACACACACACACACACACACACACACACACACACACACACGAGTGCAGGTGCCTGTGAAGGTCAGAAGGTCATGTTACCCTGGAGCTGGATTTACAGATGTTGTGAGCCACCGCACATGGGTGTTGGGAACCAAGCTGGGGTCCTCTGCAAGAGTAGTTAAATGCTCTTGACCACTGAGCCGTCTGTCTCCTCTCCGGCCCCCTTGGGCTATTTTGCACTACATAGTCGTCAGGAAAAACTTCTAAAAATGAGAACAGGGTTACTGCATTCCGCTGAGGAATTTCGGCTAAATCCCAGTTACTTCTAATGTCTAAATTCTGCCCCTCCAAAAATGGCCATAGCTCTCTGGAGGAATGTGAGTTAATGGCTGGGAGCCGCAGCTGCGGCTAGGACCTGTCCTCCTCTCTGTGGGCCGCTGGGGACGGAGATGGTGAGTGCCGTGACCCAGAAGTCTCAGAGCTCCTAGGCTCTTGGGACGCCATGCACTGCTCTCAGAGGTAGTGAGGCTGAGAGGGCTGCCCTCGGTGAGAAGGGAAACAGGTCAGTGGAACAGATGCTGCTTATCCTCCGTGTGACTGCGGGAGATCGTCTGGCTAACACGCGTCTCCACTGAGGCCAGCAGCCCAAGCCACGCTGGCAGACAGAGGCAGTATACAGTGATCAGTCGCAAGGGCGGAAGCTGGACCCATCCATGTGTCACCTCCCCCGACTTCTAATGAGCTCTGTCAGTAAGGTCAGTCCCTGCGAATCTGCAGATAAGTTGTCTGAGGCGCTGGCTGTGGGAGGTAACTGCCAGCAGGACTCCAGGAAGCAAAAGTCAGGGCGCAGTGCTTGGTGGGGGTCAGAGCCCCAGTGTTCACTTCCCAGAATTCTGTGGGGGGTCACAGGCAGCAAGAGGTCACTAATGATAGGTCTACATTCTTTTATTTGCTTCAGCAAGAAATGTAAGAGGCAGATTCCTTGGATTTCTGTACTTCTGACCTCATAAAAAATAATCAAGCACTTGGCAAAAATAAATCTGCCAAACAAAAATGTGGCAGGAACTCTGTAGTCAGCCGGCAGTGACAACGCCTCCGGCCATAGACTGTGCTGGCACCAGGGCAGGCTCCCAGGCCACCACAAATGGCAGAAGAACCTCAAAGTAGCAGTTCCTGCTCCCACACACAGAAACAAACTCACGCTCACACAAAGACACACTCCCATTCAGACATATTCTCACACATAGATACATTCCAATACACATACACGCTCCCACACATAGATACACTCTCAGACAAACATACACATACACACTCTCACACATAGATGCACTCTCACACAGACATATACAACTCCCACACATAGATGCACTCTCACACAGACATACACATACACACTCCCACACAAAGATACACTCTCACACAGACATACACACTCCCACACATAGATGCACTCTCACACAGACATACACACTCCCACACATAGATGCACTCTCACACAGACATACACAACTCCCACACAGAGGTGCACTCACAGAACAAACACTCATATAGACACACTCCTACCCAGACACACTCTCACACTCAGACATACACACATCGACATGCTCAGTTATGCAGACACTTGCACACAGATACATCTGCATATAAACACACAAACATACTCATACAGATACACACAGATACACTTATACAGACAAAAACTGGTCACAGATGTATATACACACACACAAACACACACAGACACACATTCATACGTAAAAGGATTCCCCCCACACCTATACAATGCTTCTTCTATTTCCACAGTAACCAGGAGGCAACCAAAATATGGCCAGGGGGAGGCCTGTGGTGAGGTCCTGCACTCTCACTCTGGGGCTGCTGGCAAGCCCTCAGCCTGCCTCCCGGGCTCCCAGACCTGAGACACACACACACACACACACACACACGCGCGCGCGCGCGCGTGTGCATGTCCCTTAGACCTCAGGACAACACAGGTGGCCTTCACTCTGGCCAACCGTTACCCTCATAGTCAGAATCCTGCTTGAAAGGGACAAGGACACCGGAAGTCCGGCTGGCCCTCAGTGGAACATGGCACACGACTGTGCTTGCTTACCACACACCACCAAGTCAGAATAGCCAAAGCAGAGTGGAAGCTACGAGAGACAGACCTCTGAGGACACAGAAGCACCTAAATCGACAAAGCCCTGGAAGGCAGTCATCAGGTGCAGGTCAACACAGGACACCCTGCTGGCCCTCAAAGCAGAGACAAGAGCTCCAGACAGAAGCACTAAAACCAGCTTTAACAGCACCGCCTCAGGTGCATCAGCTCTGCCTGCAAACTCTTGACATATGTGCCTTTGAAGGAAAGCAGTATTGCTGGGTGTGTGACACAGACACGCATTTCTAAGTGAAATAAGCCAGGCATGAGAATAAACACAGGTTTTAATGGTCCCATCTACATTCAATCGGAGAATAGGAAAACTCACAGCAGCAGAAAGAAAGCAGACGCTGGAGTGGGGTGGGGGGATGGGCAGTTGCTGCTAACCTGTACTGTTTTGTTACTTAATGGATATAAAGTTTCATTTCAAAATAACACAGCTAGCTGGGCAGGACAGTGAGTGGCTGGGGCTGATAGCTGAACTCAGCCTTCTGGAACATTGAACACGGAACACGTAAAGGTGGAAGGAAGACAACCAACTCCACAAAGCTTCCCATGACCTCCACGTGTGACACACATGTTTACATACATATAGCATGTCTATCCAGCAAAACGTGTCTGGTGCCAAGCCTCTAATCCTAGCGAGGAGGAAGCAGAGGCAGGGGCATGGCTCACACTTGAAACCTCGGCACTCAGAAAGCAGAAGCCAGAGGACCGGAAGTGTGAGGCCATCCTCAGCTACAGTGAGTTCAAAGATTCCGGGGACTCATGAGATACCATCCTTTAGTATTTTGTTAGTTTTTTTTGAGACAGGGTCTCTCCATACAGACCTGGCTATCCTGGAACTTGCTCGTAGACCAAGCTGGCCTTAAACTCAGTGCTGGGATTAAAGGTGTGCAGCACCTCTACCAGGCCAGAGACCCTGTCTTAAAAAAGAAAAGGATCTGACTGTGTTAAGTCCTGCTGATGTATATTACATCGCAATTAAAAGGTCCTGAAAGACAGTGCCGAGCTGAGGATGCTAATCACTAACCGGGAGCTGCCAGCCTGGCAGATTGCAGTCTGTGATTCCAAGTCTCCAGGGAAACAGATCAGAGAGCGTATGGCCAGGTAGGTAAGGCCATCCTGTGTGCAAAGTCCTCTACAAACACTACTCAGCCGACTATGGACTCCCTCCACACTCCTTTCCCAGGCAGCTCCAGGGTGCCTCTTAGCCCTGCAAGGACGTCTTTGTTCTCCCTGGCATTTGAAGATTACGCACTAACCACTGCAAAACATGTTTAATCACAATGTTTCAGAACTTCAGTTCCTACTGCCCGCCCGCTGTGCACACCCTGACCACAGAGCAGACTCCAGTGTACAGTTTAACTATCACCTCCTGCGAGTACTGTCCACGTTCCAAACGTGAGAAAGAACCCCAACGATTAAGTCCCAGAAACAGGGCCGGTTTCCTCGGGGACTCAGAAGCGGGGTCTGCAGTCACAAGGTGCCCTGGGGACCACAAATGGTCACTATGACTCTAAAGCCCAGGGTGGGGGAAGTTTCTATGGGGCAGGCCATGGCACTGTGCCTCAGGCTAAGAGAGAAAGAGCCAGAGAGAGCGAGATCTGACAGCAGAGAGGAACAGAAAATTACCTGTGTTGACAGAGGTCACCCTTGGGTTGATACTGGGTGGCCAGTCCTGACACTCAAAGACTCAGAGTGCAAAGACACCAGAACCCGACTGCTGACTCAACTGTAGGTGCACGAAAGACAGGTCAAAGTTCATCAGGTCCAGCAATTAAAACACTTGCTCCTTCTGCAGAGGACCCGGGTTCCACCTTAGCACCCCCAGATTGGCTCATGACTGTAACTCCAGCTCAAGGGAGTCCAACACCTTTTCAGGACTCTGTGGGCATGAGGCACGCATGCAGACAAAACGCATAAAAATAAAATAAAAGCGAAACCGGAAGTATTATAAAACCAACGGGAATGAGGACTGGTGAGATGATTCAGTGAGTAAAAAGTGCTTGCCGTCAACCTGAGGTCATTGGGCTAGCCTGGTCAACCTGAGGTCATTGGGCTAGCCTGGTCAACCTGAGTTCAATGCCCAGAGACCACATAAAGGTATAACGGGAGCAGTGACTCCAAAGTTGTTCTCTGGCCTCCACACATGTACTGCAGCATGTAAGTGTACACGGATCGCCTGTGTATGTGCACACTTTTCCTGGACACACACACACTATAATAATTAACTTAAAAGAAAAAGAGACAGGAACAAGGCTGTGGCTCTACGTGGCTCAGTGGTAGAGTTTGCCTGGCATATACAAGACCCCGGGTTTAATCTCCAGCATCATAAGTAAGCGAGTAAGTAAAGGGACAAAGGAACGAGGTGATCATCCTCTCCAGTGTTCACTGTGCTAAACCCAGTCAAGCCCCACACAGTGGCACAGGTCTATAATCCCAGCTACTCTGGAGGCCGAGGCAGGGGGATTCTAAATCCAAGCCCTGTCTTCAGTTAACCTGGGCAGCCTAGCAAGACCTTGTCTCAAAAGAAACTCAGAAAAAGAAAGTGCTGGGCTGTAGTTTGGTGGCAGAGCACTGGCAGGAAGCTCTGGGTTTACTCTCCAGCACAGGACAAATAAGAAGGATGGGGCTTCCAAAGAACCATTAAACTATGCCCTTAAAAAACCAACTGCCTATCCGTGGCCACCGTCCATACACTTTGAGAAGTAGGCTTGCAGTGTACTTATCTCTGCTGAAGTAAGGGAGCTCAGAGCTGCAGTTCCAAAACCCTGGTGGCTTAGCTCAGGACACATGCCACTAGAGACACAGGTTCAAAAACATAGATCTGGCCAGGGCTAGGGCCATCCCTCATAGTGATGAGAGCACAGAATACACTGGAAGGTGGTGGTGGGAGATCAAAGGACAAGCAGAACCGCCAACTGCGTGCTTTTGTTCTTCATTTTGATATTTTTGTTACTTTTTTTTGGAGAAATGGCTACATTCTTCCAGCAGTACCCGAACCTCTTAGTTAGGGTGTGATTCCTGTCAATCAAAATAGGACTCTGACACCACCAATGTGCTTCTTGCCCTCCCTGAATGGCGAAAACTGATCCTTTCATCTCTGCAAAACCAGTTTCTAGGCTGCCACTGGGTCACCTCCCATGGAAGCCAGCAATGGAAGCACCGAGGAAGGGAGCCACGTCTGCTGGCTCAGCTCTCGGCACCAGGCCAAGTGCTATCTGGCTGGGTAGCCATCAATCTGCAAGGGGAACAGGAGGGACAGGCCCAGGCCCTCCCTCCCTTCACAGCCTGTTCAGCTGCATCAGGACAGATCTCAGTCCTAGCCTGGCAGCCCATCACAGGGCCTGCAGAGGAACACAAGACACCAAATATACCTTGTCCTCATTTCTAAAATACACTGGTCATGCCAGACAGGAGGGAATGGGATTCACACATTCCACATGCCTTAAAAATCAAGTCCAAAATACTGAGAAATCAACTCCAAATTGCTAGGCGCGCCCCCGAAAAAGGGTCAGCTAGGAAAATAACTCAGTGGAGAACATGCTCGATACAAAAGCAGGAGGGCCCAGTTCACTCCCCAGGACTCAGGTAAAAAGCAGGGCAAGGTAGTACACACCTCTAATCTCAGCACTGGAGAGCTAGAGATGGAGTCCCTAGGGTTCACTGGCCAGCCAGCCTAGCTGAACTAGTGAACCATCAGCTAGACAGAGACTCATCCCAAAGAAACGAGGTGGATAGGTACAGAGAAACACCCTAGATTTGGCTTCTGCACGAGCGTGTGTGTATAAACACACACACACACACACACACACACACACACACACACAGAGAGAGAGAGAGACAGAGAGACAGAGACAGAGAGGCAGAGACACAAGAGAGACAGAGAGACAGAAAGACAGAGACACAGAAAGAGACAGAGACAGGGAGAGAGGGAGGGAGTGAGGGAGGAAGAGAGAGAGAGAGAGAGAGAGAGAGAGAGAGAGAGAGAGAGAGAGAGAGAGAGTAAAAAGAAATAATTTTTTGTTGTTGAAATGGGAGAGGAAGGAAAGCCCTCTCATGTCTCAGATTCACAAGTTAAACATCTGGTCAAACTCACCCAATAGAAAGAATTCCAGAAGGCTTTAAGAGGGGTCTCAAGCAGAGAAAAGCACTAGGAAGGCCCGAGGCTCCTACAGGAGGGGTGTGTGGGAGGCAGCTGATGAGGTTTGGAGCTATCTGGCTCCAGGGTCCTAAAAACCCAGCCTCTAGAATCCAGGTCAAGGGCTGCAGAGCTGGCTGACCCACACCATCACTGCCCAGCTCCACCTATTTCATGGAGAGGTGGCAGAGGCCAGCAGATACCACAGAAACAGGAGACACCACCTCGGGAGCCCCCGGCATCTCTGTGAGGGTCTGTTTGGACCTGAGAAAAATGGCAGCGTTTGGAAACTCAGAACTCACCAATGTACTCAGATCCTGATGGGTGTGGCCAGGAGTTGGGGCTGGGGACAGAAGATAGATGTAAGAAGTTCCTGAAAATTCAGATATCTGGGTTTGTTGGTTTGTCTCCTGGGTTAGCGACAGAGCAACCGGTGATCCCTTCTCAACTGAGCTTCTCATCTCCCAAAGAAAGCCATTCCCAGAACCTTATTGTTGGAAGAACAAGCCTTCCAGAGAAGGAAAGGAGCTGTCAGGACTGATAAAAGCATCCACAGATAGGGCCTGCCTTAATGTAAGGGACTGTCTTAATGTAAGGGCCTGCCTTAATGTAAGGGACTGTCTTAATGTAAGGGACTGCCTTAATGTTCTCAAGAAAATTTGCAGGGTAGAGAGGACATTCCCTAAGGCCCTTGCTTGCTGCAAACCATTGATTCCACATTAGGCTTCTCCAGAGTGGCACCCTGCTGCTGACATGGCCAAACTTGAACCTGGGCCCTGGGGCTCCAAGCCCTCTTCTGCAGAGCAGAAGTGGAAGGATTCGGGCAACGGTGGAGGCTGGCAGCCTCGTATAAAACCCAGTTCTGCACATCTCCATTTACAGTGCATACATCAGGGAAAGATAATGGGGGAGGGGAGACACTTAAGCACCCCAATCCAGGAGGCCTAGAGAAACAGTTGATTCCCAAAGTAGCTCACATGTTGACAGTCCTTCCTTTGTTTCAACACTAAAAGCAGAGACAGCTATCTCTACAGGAGACCAGGTTAAATTATCAAGGCAAGAGGGGGATCTGAGTTCTGCCCAGGTCATCCAGCTTTCTAGTGATCAGTGTAAACACACACACACACACACACACACACACACATACACACACACACACACACACACACACACACAGGTGGCATGTTGCTGTGCCTGTCCTATGCACACAGGCAAAGGAACTCCTGACTACATCCGGGGTCACCTAGATCTGTGACATCAGTCTGTAATTAGGACCCTATTTGTTCCTGGAAGACATAAGAATCACTGAATGATACTAAAAACAATGATAGTAGATGACAAAAACAAAGTGACTAGATGTTGTCTAGGTGGGGCACACAAGTTGATTGGCAGTGAAAGGCAGCGTCCTTTGGGACAGTAGAAATCTGTGGAGACCTGGCAGCGTATCAGTGGGGATCGAAGGATGGAGTGCCCTACCCGATTGAGTTTCAAGTTTTTTTTTGCTCAAATCTGGGATCACCTATTTGGGTATCAAATCACCTAGCTGGGAGTCACACCCCTATCCTATACCCCCTGTGTTACCCACTGCAGCCAAATGCCAGTCATCCTACATGAATGATCTCCGGGGTGTAACGATGAAACCACTCCCTGACTTCAATCTGGTGCCAACCTCTCCCTTAGACTGGAGGAGTTTGTTGTCCCTGTGTGTTTAAACCTCTCGCTACTGCAGAAAGAAGCGTAGATCCCGGTTGATGTTCTACCTCCGCCCTCCACAACAGAATTAAGGCTGCTTGTGTCCCTGCCACATGAGCTGAAGTTGGTCGTGGACTTCCGAGGCCTGCTTTCTGCCCATTTGGCATTACTGTGATTCAAGTTGGATGCTCCTGAAAGGCATGCGGATTAGTTCCTCGCAAAGTTTCATTTGGTGCAAATGTTTGTGTGAGTGTAGGTCAGAGGTCACCCTTAGGTGCTTTCACTTAAGATGCTGTCAACCTTGTTTTGGGACAGGATCTCTCATTAGTTTGGAACTTGACCCTCAGGGGTCTCCTAGCAAAGGCATCACAAGCACGTGCCTCCTGCTGTTTCCAGGGGTTGCTAGGAATCCTCACACATGCATGGCAAGTCTTCACAGACCCTATTTGCTTTAAACCACACCAGTCCTCAAAGGCAGAAACAGGGCAGCCTGACACCAGATAAGGAACTGGGCAAAAAGTGGCCACATCTCTCCTTGTCAATGACCCTGGCTCCAACGTGGCTTGGCTTTTTGATATCCTCAGGGCCAGTGATATCCAATCTCCAGCATCTGTTAAGCAGGGACAGCGCTGCTTCGTCCTAGATTTATCTACCTAAGACACTGCCAAAGAGGAACTGCCTGTCTGCTCATCTCCCAGATCCAAGCACAAACTCCCGTCCACATCTTCATGGAGATGCATATTTTCACAATGAAATGTTTCAGCTCCAGGAATATATTTTAAGACTTATATTTTCATCTCCTACCACACCCATGTTTTTCCTGGCAAAGCCCTCAAGAGTTTCAAGTGGGATGGAGGGTAGGAGGCAATGTTGGCGGATAGCTCTGCTCTCACCATTCCCTGGCAGTAAAGCGAGTTTGTGACCACAAGCGTTCTGTAGTAACAAACACCGATGGATACCTGGCCTGTAGAGTCTGATTGAAATCTCATTCTTTACTGGTATTCCCTCGGCCTGGCACAACTTCTTCAGGGGGGCGGGGGTGACCCACTCTCCTAGCTTCTCCTCCTCGACTCCTAGGAAACCACACCTCCCAAATGGACATAACTCTAGCAGCTACTGATTTTGTCCTCCAAAACAAAGTTGAGTCCCCGAGGAACCAAGTCCATACTCCGGTAGTACAAGGGGCTTCACGGAAACCATCTCCAGGCAAAACACCAGGTTTCTGAGCAGCTCAGACTCCTGAGCCTTAGTGCCTCAAAGCAGGGCCAGCCTGGAGCAATTCTAGCAGTTTTTCTCCTCCTCCAGTGTCTAGAACCCAGGCTAGATAGTCAGGCTTGCAGGAGGCATCTAAACTTACACAGTGTTTGGGTGGGAACCGGGGCTCACATGTCACACTCCCCAAACACACTCCCCATTGTGGTCTCCCAGGGACATACCCCAGGACCCCAGGGCGGCGGTGCCTGGCAGTCCCACCTCCCCCACTGAGGTCTTTTTATACAACACTTGCGGGCCACTGAGTGTCTGGTGATCAGGAACTATGGGCATATTCCTGTTCCACACCAGAAAACTGAGGCTCTAAGTCGGAAACTCATCCAGGCTCGCGAGGTTTCCTCTCTACTGTTCCCACTTTGTCTTTAAAGGTCCCTTCTCCGGGAGATTTCTGAACTCCCCCTCACAGCCCACTCTGCCCTGTGTGGGCCGTCCCGCCGCACCCACCTCGTCGCCGAAGCGCACCAGCTTCTGGCCCGTGGGCCCGCGCAGGCCAGGGAAGCGCTCCGGGTCCGGCACGTCCCCCGCGTCGGCGGCGGCGGCCGGGGCGCGCGGCCCCACCAGGCAGCGGTCGATGATTTCGTCCTGCTGCGCGGGCGGCAGCCGCGCCCACTCGGGCCCGTACTTCTCCCGGATCTTCTCCTTGTCCTGCATGATCTTCCTAGCCATTGGGCTCAGCGAGGAGAAGTAGGTAAAGCGCTTCCGCTCCCGGTCGTCCAGCGGCCGGTTCCCGCTCATGACGGCCGAGCGCGAGGCCGCGATCGCCGCCGCCATCGACGCCATGCCCGGCCCGCGCGTCCCGGTCGGAGCGCCGCCTCCCGGTCCGCCCGCGCCCCGCCCCGGGGCTCCGCCTCCGTCTCCTCCCGGAGCGCCGTCCCTACCCGACCCGCTGCGCCCGCCTCCTCCGCCTCTAGCTGAGCACCGCCCCCAGACCTTCCCGGGTCACCCTTCCTCCGGGCCGCCCACGCCCCATCTGGTACTGGTCCGGACCACGAATCGTCCCGGAGCCCTGTGGGCACCTGAAGCCCCGCCTCCACCCTGAGTTCCTGTCCCCACCCGGAGCCCCGCCCCCACCCGGGGCCCAGCCCCACTGGAGCCCCGCCCCCGAGCTCCTCCTGTCAAGGCCTTTCAATTTCTCCTCCGTAGGACGCTTTCTGGGACCCTTAGGCATCTCTGGGGCTGCTGTAGAGTCCCCCGTACAAGCGCTGCGGTTGTAGATGGCCACAAGGGGTTAACTCCGGGCGAAGACCGCCATGGCGCCACGTGGCACTGATGACAAAGGAAACTTCTTCCTGCACGTGCCGAACCTGGCTCTCAACCATCCTCGCTCCTCCGAGCTCTTAGGCACTCATTGCATTTTCAGGTTTGTGCTCTGTTCGCTCTGTTCGCTGGGCGATCTACCACACTGAGCAGGGGGCCTGGCTAGGGCGCTGACCCACCAGCTGTCAACCAAGAGGATGGACTCGAGCCCCTGGCACTCTTACAAGAAAACTTCTTCTAAGCCTGGCATGGAAGCACCGACTTGTTTTGTTTTTTGTTTTTGGTTTTTTTTTTTTTTTTTTTTTTTTTTTTTTTTTTTTTTTTTTCCGGAGCTGGGGACCGAACCCAGGGCCTTGCGCTTGCTAGGCAAGTGCTCTACCACTGAGCCAAATCCCCAACCCTGAAGCACCGGCTTGTTATACTGGCACTGGTCAGGCCTAGGCAGGAGACTCGTGGCAAATTCAAGGCCAACCTGGGTTATATAGTGAAAGTGTCTCACTACCATTATCCCCACGGAGAGAAAGACCCCTGCCAAAAGCACGCAGTGTGAGGGAAATACCCTGAAGTTCCAAAGGTCTTTCCCCTCTCTGAAGAGCTACACACCAAGGCCTCTTCAGACCCTCAAAGTGTTTGCTTTCTTATGCTTGCCAATGCGAGGCAGCACCCGCCTCCCACCCCACCCCACTCCCACACACCAATGTCAATTAAATCTCAGGACTCTGTCTTTAAAAATCACTCAGGGTCCTAAGCAGGAATTAAAGGACTCCAGTCAGCAGTCTTTGGTCAGCGGAAGGAGCCTGTATTCCATCAGTTTAAGTGAGGGGACAACCCAAGAACTTTAAACTTCCAAAAATGGCCAAGCTAATCCTGGAATTTCAGAAATTGCAAGAGCTCCGGGAGGTTTGCTGACTACAAACAAAGTGAAGAGGATGGAAAGTTCCCACAGGGAAGCTGATGTATCTATCCCCAAAGGTCAGGCTTGCTACGAGGAGACCACACAGTTAAAGTTAAGAGGGGGCTGTGGGCTGTCTGAGGCCCCATCCCACTCTCTAATTTTCAAAAGATTAACAGGTCTTAGGTAAGCATGATGTCCAATTCTGAAAAGGCAACTAAATACCAACCGTGGCTTAGTTGTCTCTAAAGTAGCCCTTGCCTAACGCTAAAGCCAAGTGCAGAAATGACTTGAATTCCTTGATATAAGTGGAATGTCACAAATGTGGCAGGCTCCGCGTAATAAAATATACAACTGCTGTCTTAGTTACGGTTTCCATTGCCACAACAAAACACCATGACCAAAAACAAGTTGCGAGGAGATGGTTTATTCAGTTTACACTTTCATGTTACTGTTCATCGCTAAAGGCAGTCAGGGCAGGAATCAAACAGAACTGGAACGTGGACACCAGAGCTGATGCAGAGGCCATGGAGGGATGTTACTTACTGGCTTGCTTCCCCTGCCTTGCTCAGCCTGCTTTCTCATAGAACCCAGGACCATCAGCCCAGGAATGGCACCGCCCACAATGGGCTGGGCCCTCCACTCCTCAATCACTCATTGAGAAAATGCTGGGTCTCATGGAGGCATTTCCTCAAGGGAGACTCCTTTGCCTCCTACAGCTTGTGTCAGGTTGACACGCAAAGCCAGCTGGTACACCACCAAGAGTGTTATCAGGTCCTGAGGATGTGGCTCGGTTTGGAGAGCGCTTGATTGGCATGCATAAAGATGAGTTCTGTCCCTAGCACCCTATAATCCAGGCATGGGTCACAGATGTGATCCCAGTACTTGTGTGAGGTCAAGAGGATCAGATGTTCAAATCCATTCCGGGCTACCCAGTCCATTCAAAGGTAGCCTACATTACACAACAACCTGTCTCCAAATGTGTGTGTGTGTGCACGTGTATGTATGCGTGTGTGAGTACATGTGTGTGTATGTGCATGTGTGTATGCGTGTGTGTGTGTGTGTGTGTGTGTGTGTGTTTGGCACAAAATAGTCATGGTGGTTCATATTAGTGACCCTTGCTTTGGGAAGGCTGAGGCAGGAGGATTGCCATGTATTTGAAACCAAACTGAACTGTACAGCGAGTTCCAGGCCAGCTTGGGCTACAGCATACGATTATGTCTCAAAATAACTAAGCACACTGGAAAGGAGAAAGGTGAGACCATGAGATGCCAGCTCAGTCTCTCGGGATGTGAAGGAGTAAGCCGCGACCTTGGGATGCTGGCTTTCGGGTTTTATTATTAGCGGTTTAGATGGGACTGTAACAACTCTTCCTTACAGGCACAGTACACCGGCCCCAGCCGCCTGGTTTATCTCCGCTCCCCCCGTTTAATAACACAAATGATGCTTAAAGAAGTGAACTGTGTGTGCTCAGCTGTGGATGAATCACTGAGGCTCAGGGAACACTGCAGAAGCGGAGGCAGAGACACGGTGAACACACGGACAGGAGAGTTGCAAAAAAACGACACGGCTGCTGTGCTTGTGAACTCGGCAGCTGCAGTTACCTGCACAAGACCTGCAGGAGAGCAGGCCAGTCAAGATGGCAGCATGAATGGGGGAGGAAGGACCCACCAGCAGTTTGTGGCTGCCGAGAGTGTACAGTGTCTTTTTATTTTCCGGAGCTGGGGATCGAACCCAGGGCCTTGCGCTTGCTAGGCAAGCGCTCACCACTGAGCTAAATCCCCAACCCCAAGGGTACAGTGTCTTTTAGGGACATGTTGCCTGTAGGTTGGCCATGCTAGTGGGTAATCTCAGGTCCTTTCACATATGGACAGCACTAATTAGTCATGGGTTAGGGAGACACAGAGGTGACAGGGAGATGGGAGAAAAGCAATGGCGGACAGATGGTATTAAGTAGGTGGTAGGAATTATGAAAAGAATTAAAATGAATTAAAGGGGTTGGGAATTTAGCTCAGTGGTAGAGCGCTTGCCTAGGAAGCGCAAGGCCCTGGGTTCGGTCCCCAGCTCCGAAAAAAAGAACCAAAAAAAAAAAAAAAAAAAAAAAAAAAAAAAAAAAAAAATTAAAAATTTTAAAAATTAAAAAAAAAAAAAAAAGGTAGGGGATTTAGCTCAGTGGTAAAGTGCTTACCTAGCAAGCATAAGGCCCTGGGTTCAGTCCTCAGCTCCAGAAAAAAAGAAAGACGTGTGCTTGTATTTTATTTAACCTCCACGTGCTCACCTACATAGGAACAGTCTTTGGTTCAGAAAATCGTCCCCATGCTGTTTTCAAAGCAGATGTGGGCCCAGCCGGAGGGGTGGTTTGTGGTTAAGAGCACCAGCTGCTCTTGCAGAGGACCTGAGTTTGGTTCCCAGCACCCACGTGGCAGCTCACAGCTAACTGTAAGTCTAGTTCTAATGGGTGTGGCCCACTCTTATGACCTCTGGGGACACTGCCGGCATGTGGCATGCTTATATACATACAGGCAAACACTCAAACACATAAAAATAAATCCTTTTTTTTTTTTTTTTAAAAAGCAGCTAAGTGTTTTTTTCTTTTTTTTTTTTTTTTTTTTTTTGAAGTTGGGGACCGAACCCAGGGCCTTCCCCTTGCTTGGCAAGCGCTCTACCCCTGAGCTAAATCCCCAACCCTGTTTTTTTCTTTTTTAAAGAAACAATACTTTCATTAAGTGTGTCTGGACAAATATAACTTACCTCCAGGGAAGTTTCTAAAGTACTCTAAGTCTGAAGGCAGCTGTAACCCCAGCTGCTCCGTAGGCTGAGGCAGGGGGACTGAAAGTTTAGGGCCGCTTATGCTGCACAATGTGTGAGGGCTGGGAAGGAGAGAGAGGGAGCCCTTGCTTCCCCCCCAGGCTCCAGGCTTGGCTGTAGCACCATCTGAGCATGTCTGTTTCACTCCTCCAGTCAGGGTGAGAGCACGCAGAGGCCCATGCAGCTGGCGCTGCTGCACAGGAGCCGCTGGGCCTTTCAGGAGCCGGGTCACAGTGGGAGATGGGGCACGGAGGGTTAGCTTTCAGGCTGACCCACTTCACCCTTTGTCTGGTTCTTGCTCTGTCAAGGAGCCTCACTCTGCAAGTGCTGTGCTTCCACGGCCATGCTGGGTTGGGCCTCAAAACTGATGGGCGGAACTTTAAAATCGGGCATCAAGCCGCGCTGTCAGTTATGTGGCCACAGTAGTGGGCAAAGGAACGGACGTGGCGTGCACGCCAGAGAGACGCAGCCAGATGGACAGCTTAGTGGATGCAGGATGGTGAGGGACTGATGCAGTAGTGCGCTGTAGGGTGAGCGGGACAGACACACAGCCCCCACAGTGTGTGCACTGCTCATCCGGGGCCAGGAATAGGCAGGTGAGGCAGCTGCGCTCAGGATGACCAGGGCCAGCACAGACGCGCACAGTGCTGTCCTGCTCATGTGAGCCGCAGGATTTCCACCGCTGAGATTTTTACATCCCACCCTTCATCTCCCTTGTTTGTTCAGGCTTTGAAGGTGAGGGTCTCTCTGGGTAGCTTGGATGGCCTCACTAATGAGCCTCCTTCCTTAGCTTCTTGACTGCTAGGATTTCAGGGTTTAGCACCATACCCAGCCTGAATATCCTTTTTGACGTGGTCTTGCTACATAGCCAGGATGGCCTGGGATCTGTGATCATTCTACCTCAGCCTCCTGGATGCTGGGACCCACGTCTTAACAGGAACCTAGCTACCAAAGAACTTTCTAGCTTCCGTTTATTTACTGCTGACGGACTAACCGTACAGACAACAGTTAACACATTGCAGCAGACGTGCCATCCTCACAGTTGAGAGCTTCCCGTGTTCGCAATTAGCAGAACTGCACTGTCAGGGTGTGATCTCCACCCACCTGGGGATCTCTGATCAGATTGGTTTTCAGGAAGAGGCTAACACCATCAGAAAGTCCTGTGCTGCTGCTGGTTGACTGTCCTAGGACCACATGGGGAAGGAACCATGGTCCTAAAAGGTTCATCACCAGCCCCAAGCTTCCAGCAGCCCAGGAAGACAAATGAGGTGTCTTAGGGCTGTTTGCTCCCGTTTTCTGGGTGCCCGCCATGATTAACCTGGGGGATACCAACTGTTGGCAACAGCACTCATGCTCACAGCTTTCAAGGATACTTAATGTCGGTCTCTGCCCTGCACCTGAGTTTTATCACCAGCCTCGTGGCCCAGGAACTGCGTTGGTGGGAATGGCACAGGGTAGGTACCTCACCTCTTGAATCTAGCCCTCACCTAAGTGGCGGAAGGACTGACAACCTGCCTCTTACCATCTATCTTAGCTTCTCCATCATCGAGTCAGGCCATTCTTGCCAGCCTGGACTAAGGCAATCTGCCCCACCAGTGATACCTGTGTACCCTTCACTGCTGGGAAGATCCATGGAGAGAGGCAGGACCTGGAGTATCCATCTTGCTGCCCAAATGGAAGGTGTGGTATCCATATATAAAGTGTTCCCTGAGCCAAACCTACATCTTCCAGGTCAAGGCGTTCTGCTACCAAGGCTGGCGTGTGTGGGCTTAGCCCAAGGTTGCAGCTTTTTCCTCTGGAGTCTGAGGCCTGAGTAATTGTGCTAATGTGGAGTAGGGCTGTGCTCTGGGCTGCAGGCATCTAAGGCAGCTTGCAGGGAGGCAGCAAGCACACGGCCCTGCTGCTCTCATCCAGATGCATTTTGGAAGCAGATGTTGGGTCCCTCCTCTCCGGACCAGCTCTTCCCTGGAAGGGAGGTGGCAGAGAAGATCTTCCGACGGCTCCTAGTTCACACTTTCTTTGAGGGCCACAGACACTGTGTCTGAGTATCTTCAGACTCAGACAGATTCACTTACCTGTCATCTGGTGCATGAGTTCCAGTCAGCTGTTGGCGTAACATCTGGACACTCTGGCCTGACAATGAAGCAAAATCAAGTGATCAAATCTGACTGGTTCACTGGGCACAGGCCGCCCTCCTCAGTGGTGGTCAAAGTGGACATTTCCAGGCAGCTGTGAGCCTTTCAGGTTTGCTGCCAAGTGACATCTGGGCAGCCTCTACAGCTCAGAGACTAGGGAGATACCTTCCCCAGGCCTCAGAACTAACGAGTCCAAGTTTAGATGGGCTTAGGCAGGGCTGCTCAGGGCCGTGAGCTGGGAGAGTCATCCCTCGCCCAGCGGTCTTACCGGCCCACACCACACACCTCCCTGAGGGACTCTGTCTTCCTGCACCCACTCAACGTGCTGGTTTTCTCTGGAGGCAGCTTTTAAAGTTGAAACACAGAAACCATGTGTGTATGCATGTGTATACATGCATATATATCATGTTCTTGAGACAGGATCTCATAGTGGTGCCAAAACTGACCTAGAACTATAGATACCCAAACTCATGCTGTCCCAAACTTGGAGCAGTCCCCTTGCTTTGGCCTTGTGATGACCAGGATATAGGCATGTGCTAACCACGACTGGCTTGGAACCCCTCCTTTCCTTTCTTCCCAGCAGGGTTTATTCCACAGTGGCCTCAAACTCACTACAGAGCTGAGGGTGACCCTGAAATCCTGATCCTCCTGCCTACTGAGTGCCACCCTGTGTTAGTCTGACCTCTAAAATAGAAACTGTTTTTACTCCTGTGGCCCGTGTGTACTTCTGAGTACACACAGAGACCGGAGAAGAACGTCAGGTCCGCTCTGGCTCCGTGCCGCATACCTGAGATAGTGTTTCTACCAAACCTGGGGCAGATAGCTTCCTGCTACCTGGCAGCCAGCAAACGCCAGCAACCTTCACCTTCTCACCCCAAAGAGCGGGTTTAGAGGTGGTTACAGCCATGTTTCTTAGGTGTTGTGAGGGCCTGAATTGAGGTCCTCGTGATAGGGGAGCAAGTGCTTTGCTCATAAAGCCAGGTCACCTGCACTGGCTGAAACTGGGATAGTAACCGCAGAAACTGAAACAGTAACCTGGAGTCAACCAGTCGGTGAGCAGTCCTCACCCCCACCAGACATCTCGACTTCCATCCATGATGGTTTGCTGACAGGGAGGGTAGGGGGTGGAGCGGTAGAGGGGGAGGTCTCTGATGAAACCCAAGGACTGTGATTAGAGTGAAAGGGAAGTTTAAAAGGCCCGCACTGTCTGTTTCCATCTGAGGTTCCCATCTACCCTCCCTTCCGCTGTCAGGATCCATCTGCAGGCACACGCACACACCACACACACACACACACACACACACACACACACACACACCGTGCCTGACCTTCATCAGGACCCTGGGGACGGATGAGAGAGCAGGCATCGCTCTGAGTGCACTCTGGGACTGTCTCAGAAACACAGGTTGGACCCTAGGTGTGGGTCTGTGGCACCCTTGTGCCAGCATCACCAGAGGACCCTGACTTCAGGCCCAGCTTGTTCCCACTGGCTTCAGTGGTTTGTCTAGGCCCTACTTCTGGCTTCTGGACAATTTGCCAGGGAGGTGAGGCCAAGAGTGTGAAGGAATCCAAGCAGCACGTGGAGATACTGTTCACGACTGTGCTACGCACTGAGCTGAGGGAAGTGGGAGCTTGTGAGTCCTCTCCTCAGCTCCCAGAGTCCCCGGGTAGGAATCCCAGACTCCCTCAGCACCATCCTGTATCCTGTTGGCCATGGTAGGGAGTCAGAGCCCTCTTAGGGTGCGAGCTTCTGCCTGGGCAACAGTGTGGGCCACCTGTCTCGGTGCAGCCACAGTGAAAGAGACAGACCAGGTGTGGACTCTGGCTACTCTGGGTCCCGCTGACTCCTCAGTCCGCAGTGAGGCACTCACACGGGGGTCATGAGACTCACAGCAGGTGCTGATGCTGCTTCACAGCAGGTGCTGATCACAGCAGGTGCTGATGCTGCTCTGATCTCACCTCGAAGTTCAGAGCAGAAGCCAGTTTGAGAGGCTGGGTGACTGAGTGTTTCCCAGGATGCAAGAAGCCTGGCTTCCACCTCCAGCATCCGAACGGGAACATAAATAAAACAGAAAGGCGAAAGGCCACAACATCGAGAGCAAAACTACAGAACTGACCACGGTTTGAAACTGCAGCCTTTACTGGACCTTGTTCCTCCATCTTCCGCCCTGACTGAGGAAACAAGAAACATTCTAAACGCTCTGACACCCGAAAGCAAAACCAGCTCACACGTGAACACAACATAATCCAGTGCCCGAACTCGGCGACTTTCGGGAATCACCTCTGCTTGCTTTTTCCAACAAAGAAAAGAACAACATGGTTCAGTGATTGGCAAATACTGTCGTCATCTGGCCAGTGCTTCTTCCCACAAGCCATGGAACCGTGGGTGCTGGGCCCTTCCACAGTTCTGGGGGGCTGGAGGGCCCACGTGTGGGGGCATGGCAGTAGCGAGGCACCCCACAGAGGTGCCCAGGAAGGAGGTCTGAGGACGCCCACACCTCTGACAGTGAAGACAAGCCCTGCTGGTATTGGCTTTCTTCACCTTAATTATTAATTTTTGGTTTCTGAAGTAAACATGTTTTTGCTGTGAGGAAGGAGCAGTATACCTCAACACATGGGAACCGAGTGGCTGCCGCTAATACACATACTTCCCTTCCTGCTCAAGTAGTTTTTCCCCAAAAACCCGTTTTCATGATTTCTGTTACGGTTCAGAAAAAGTAAAGAAAATGTTTTCAAGTATTCAATTCCTATCAAAAATTGGTATCAAAAGTAACAAAGGACCTAATTCCATAATAATTCCATGTCTTAAAAAATAACTTAAGAAGTGAGAGGCCTGGCCCTTCACGTGTATAAATCCTCTGATCCGGCTAGAGTTTCTTTAGACACCGTGGGGTGGAATCCGTGTTGAGCACCTCGATCATGGACCTCAGAGTCGGGAACGTCTCTGATACTGATGGCAGGGTCTTGTAGGAAGGGGAGATACTGGAAGAGAAACACAGGGAAACTGTTGACTATAGCAGTGCCTTATAGGGAGGGCCAAAGCCTGGGTATATGCAACCAGAAAGGCAGAGGCACAAAGGACCCTTCCATAGTAGTGACCTCACGCCTGAGCTGCTTGGAAGCTCAGATAGGACTTGGGGAAAGAAATGCTTTGATGTGCACAGGGTCCCATGTCGCACAACTCATATCCTGCTGTGGCCACCTCACCTGCGGAGCCTGACTGAGGACGCTGGGCCTGACTCTGAGGACGCTGGGCCTGACTCTGAGGACGCTGGGCCTGACTCTGAGGACGCTGAGCTGACTCTGAGGACGCTGGGCCTGACTCTGAGGACGCTGAGTCCGACTCTGAGGACGCTGAGCTGACTCTGAGGACGCTGGGCCCGACTCTGAGGACGCTGGGCCCGACTCTGAGGACGCTGGGCCTGACTCTGAGGACGCTGGCTCAGGCCTGGCCCCACCCCTCCTGGTTCTGTCACTTGTCACTTATTTTCCCATCTGCAGCAGTAGATTAAATCCTTAGAATCCCCACGATCCTTGAGAAACATTACATACCAGGTTTGCCACGAACCATGACTGTGCAACATGTGGCTGTGTGGTTTGTGGAAAGGGTTGCGCGCGAGTGTGTTTGAGTGTGTTTTTGTGTGTGTTTTTGTGTGTGTGTGCATGTGCGTGTGCGTGTGGTGGCCCTGGGCTGACGTCAGTTCTCTTCCTTAGCCCTCTGTACTGTATTTATTGCTGAACTCAGAGCTCACAGGCACAGGCTAGCTGAGCTGGCTACCTTTGTCTTAGGATCTTGTCTGCATCCCAACCTGAGACCTACCACACCCACCCAGCATTTCATTTGGGCTCTGGGGGTCTGAACTTGGGTCCTCAGGACGAGCTCTATGTACTGAGCTCTCTCCGTCTCTCACCCCTCATTACCTGTAGTAAATGTCTCTGCCTTAAAACAGACTGGCTCTTGCTCCGTGTTCTTTCCCTTTCCCCTCTTCTCCTCTGTCCCTTCTCTCCCCCCTTCCTTCCCCACTTCCCTCCATGTGCTCATGGCCGGCCTCTACTCTCCTCTTCTACTCTTCTTCTCTTATTAAACCTTCCCACGTGGAAAAAAAACAAACAAAACAAAAAACCAAAAAATCCAGAGTACTGAACAACTGTACGGACGAGCGTACGGACAAGCCCACGAAATGAGCGCCTCGCCAGGGCCTCTGCCCAGCACGGAGCAAGGAGCCTGTGTCTTCCCCAGCAAGCCCACTCCAACCACGGCCAGTTACCTTTTCAAGTTCATCCAGCTTTTCGCTATTTTGCTGAAGGCCTCTGAGCCAGGGGCTGTCATGGCTTCAAAGTCGACTAACTGGAAAAGAGGAGAACCAGAGCGAGAGGAAAGGAAGGAAAGGGGTGCGAGGTCTAGCTCTCGTGCGATCCATAACCAGAAGCACAGGGCGTAGTGAGCCGTGCGCACCTCTGCCAGCCCATGCGCGCCTCCCTCCGCCAGCCCAGCATACCTTCCCTTTGGGGATCTTCCCAGCCACTTCTTTGCCACTGGCCATCAGCGCTCCCACAATGACTGAATACGCAATGACACTGCCAAGACAGGACAGACTTCAGCCAGCCCTGGCCTACGACTATCTCACTAACCTCCCTGGGGGTGTCTATCATGAAACGGAACCTTACATAGGAATTCTTTGGACTAAAACCTTAAATGTTTAGTTAACAGGAGAGCTGCGTTGCGCCTGTTTTGAAAATTTCTCTTTCCTACGTAAAAAGCCTAAGGAACTTGAGGGCTATCGACAGGAGCATCTGCTTTCTGAGGAAGGCGGCGTATTTCCATGAGTTTGTTTCCTGCTTTTTTCTCTGCTTGTGAGAGGAGCACATGAGCCTCTCTTCTTTACCTTCAATCCCCTTGATGGTTGATCAAGCATGTGATCTTTCTGTTTTTCATTTTTTTCCCCCCGAAATGGCCTCACTATGTAGCCCAGGCTGGCATCATCAGAGACCCACCTGCCTCTGTCTCCTCAGGGTTAGCATTAAAGGCACATGCCACTATACCCAACAAAAATGGGAATTTGGGGGGGATGTGGATTTTAGAGGAAGCAATGGGAACTTCATGTGATCTGTACTGGGCTTTAGAGCCTGTCTCTGTGACACAAACATAAGCTGTAGCAGCAGTCCCAACTTGAGACTGTCACAGTACAGGACATCACTTACCTAGATCCTCGAGACAGGGGCATTAAATTATAAAAGTAATAAACTAAGGATAAGATTAAGTTGCAGACAGCATCAGCCTCCTAGGAAAAAGGACAGAGATTCATGAACTTCAACCTCATATCACAAACTCTGACAAACCGCTTCCTCCCTCAGGCCTGAGGCTTTGAAGCTGACGGGCTTAGTGCTCTAGAGGCTGGAATAACTGACTAAATGTCAAGGAAGGGTAGCGCCTCCACTGTCTGAGAGGAACCCGTCCTCTTAGGAGCCACTTCTTGCCTCCGTGGGCAAGGGGAGAGAAGTCAGAGACCGGGGAACCCCCAGCTTCTGACTTCTCTCATGGCCAGCCCAGCCAGGGAGCAGCCGCTGGTTGGAAGGAGAGCTTGCTGGGAATGCACACAATGTGACTGGTCACGTGTGGCTGCAGGCAGGAGGCAGAGCGCCTGCTGGTGCTAAGTTCACTTTCTTTCCCACTTCTGATTCAGTCCAGGACAACCAGTCCATGGAGGGCGCTGCCCACACTTGTGGGCCTCCCTTCCTCAGTTAAATCTTTCAGAAATGACCAGAGGCGCCCCCTAGGCGACTCTAAGTCCCTTCAAAGGCAGTTTTACAGTGAGCTCTAACATACAGACCAGGCTCACTGTGGCCGACCTGGACGAAGCTCTTTTGACCCCAAACCTGCACTGAGGCAGCGCAGGGCTGACAATATGGGCGGTACATTCACCACCCCACCGCTGTGGCTGTTACACCCAGGAAATGTCTCTGCTCCATTTATTATCAGAAAGAAGACTGAGACGATTAAAATTGACTTCAGGCATAAGACACACAACCTCGGTGAAACGAGAAGAGTGTGTGTGTGCGCGTGCGTGTGTGTGTGTGTGTGTGTGTGTGTGTGGTGTGTGTGTATGTGCGTGTGTGTGTGTGTGTGCGTGCACACATGCGTGGGGTTGGGGGGACAAGGAGTTGGGCTTTTGCCAAAAGAAATTGCAGGACTGGGGTGTGGCTCAGCAGTGAAGCATTTGCTTGGCACATGTGGAGTTCTGGGTCCCATCCTCAGCAGCACACATGCACACACACTCACCCACAAACACACTCACATCAAGTTCCATCCTCAGAAACACACACGCACTTCTCTCTCTTTCTCTCTCTCTCTCTCTCTCTCTCTCTCTCTCTCTCTCTCTCTCTCACACACACACACACACACACACACACACACACACACACACACCAGGAATAGAAAAGGAAACAAAGCCAAACCTACCCCGAATTCTGCCGAGAGGGTCAGTACTTTGCCCTTTGCTGTCAGGTCCTTATAAAGTGCATCTATTTCAGCGTGATACAGCTGTGTCCTCTCTTCTGTGGTTTGAGTTTCCACAGAAAATAGGATATTGCCGACCCTGGAAATACAAGCAGTGCTGTCAGCGGCACACATTAAATAGTGCAAACAGATAACCGAAGAAGTGGTGAGTGTGACGTGAGTGTGACCTGTGTGCGTTCGTGTGCTCACAGTGGCTGCCCGGTGTGTTCAGGCTCTGCCGTCACTTTCCCAGCCACTCTGCCCAGTCAGGAGCAGGAGCTGTGGGAAGCTCACGAACACTGCTACTACCATGTCTTGTGCTTAAGCTTCTGCATGCAGCAGCGCTGTGGTGCTGTGAGGATAAACTCACACAGCACGGACTTATCATGATGCCATCTGCAGAACCTCCTAGTTCCCAGAGCCTTCAGCTGGAGGGAGGGAGAGGTGGCATCAGGCTTGGGGACATAAAGAGCTTCATGGGAGAGGTGGCCTGAATGTGGGTCTACCCTATTTAAATTCAGCAGGACAACACACAGATATGCAGACACACAGACACACACACACGCAAAGTAGAAAGGAAACTTGCTGGGAAGAAGGGTTTTAGTGGGAATAATTGAGGCACAAGGACTAAAAGTCATTACATACATGTATGAAACTATCAAAGAAAAAATAATGTTTTAAATTCTCAATCAGTGTCTGTGAGAGCAAGGGCAGAGGGAGCTGGAAGCGACCAGGGCCTCAGACTCGAAGCTTCACTTCTGGGTTCTTGACTTTGGTTGTCTGTGTCTGAATTCTCCAGGGGACATCGCCACCCTTGCAAGGCCCCACAATCAGCAATGTGTGCACGGTGGCCCTGGGCCCTGAGCAGGGACCCTTGTCTTCCAGAGCCTGAGACCAGGCAGAGGTGCTGCAGGGATGCAAATGGGCTGTGTGATGGCCAAGAAGGACGCCGCCCCAACACATACTGAGTGCACACATGGCCCAGACACAGCTCGGGTCAGGACACCCCTCCACTGGCCACCACCAGCCCGCACCACACTGGAGCACACATACTTGTCTCCTGTGATGGTGATGGTGAAGCCGTCATACTCCTTCCCTTGATCTTTGAGGCTGGGGACTTTGGTGTTCACGGTGAACCCGTCCTTTGTTTTGGTATTGAACTGCTTTCGAGGGGAAATAGAAATCCATGTTAGTTGCGGTTCTCACGCTGCAGCACGGCACTGTCACCTACAAACATGTTGAGCTGCGTTCTCAGCTTCCCTGGGCTGCATATAGCCCGCATGCTACAGGCCAGACATATCTACTTCTGATCCATCCTGAACCTTGACTCAGCCCTGGGTCTGTCTGAGGCATTCAAACTGAGAGACCATGTGCTCTGTTGGTAGGCGGTGGCTAAGAACACCCCTCCTCTCTTTAGATGCAACACAGGCCTCAAGAGCCTCACTTCCCACAAGCCGACAGAGCAGTAGAGGCCCCAGCAGAAAGCTGCAGACGCCCCTACAGCCAAGACCTGGCTCAGTGCGGCAGCTGTTCTGGGGTTGACTCTGCTCCCAGCGCAGCAGGCAGTAGCCTGGCCTGCCAGGAGCAGCAATGCCAGCTCCTGCAAGTGCTCCCCAGAGCTGCAGGCCCAAGAAGTTGTCAGTGGTTCCTCTCCAGCTGTGCTTTACGGTCACAGACTCTAACCTTGCAGGCCACAGGTCGTGAGTGGAGCTCCTCAGAGCCAGCCAGGGTGTCTCTTATGATGCCAGCTGTGAGTCAAAACCTGTGGCGTTCTGAAGTAGCAGTAAACAGGTTCTGCCTTTAATCTAGGACAATGCCTTCTGACTCTGGCTAGGATGGATGGAGCTGGAACAAGGTAGGCAGTGACAAAGGCCGTCTCTGGGCTCTGGCGGGAGGGCGTCTCCAACAGCAGGCCACAGGAGACTGGCTGGAGGCCCAGAGCAGGGTGCAGCCGGGCAGGGCTGGCTTCCAGGGCTTTCCACTGAACTCAGGAGAGTTCCCTTCCAATCAGGAAAGGGCTCTCGGAAGACAAGTGCAGCTGCTTCCTGAATGCCAGCTGAAGCCTCATGGCAAACTGACCAGGTATCAACAGTCGCAGGTCAGGAAACAAGTCTGGCCCAGTGCTGGGCCAGGAAGGGGCAGAGCGGAGGGGTGAGTGCAGGCCTCTGGCTCTGGTCCATGCTCTTGGCTAATGAGCTATCTGCTGGGGCCCCAGCACTTTTCTAAATCTCCATGTTCTTCGGAGGAAAAGCCAGGTACGTGTTTCCCATACGCTCTGAGCACACATAGACCAACACATCCATAATCCGGCTGAAGCCAGTCTGAAGCTGGAAATGCTCCCACACAAAGGACAGGCTCCTTCAGCCGACACAGCCGGGCAGTGCTGCCACCCGCTGGCTGGGTGTTGGACTCACCTCAGTGCACTGTTTGCCTTCCCACTATTTGTGTGAGCAGATTCTGTCTTCCACCTGATGTCTTCCTAGATTTCCACAAGAAAGCAACCGAGAGGCTGACCCACTGCCGTGCCTGTCTCCTGTCCATGGTGCCCTGCTACCAGTCATGGAGGAGCTGCTGCAATGTCAACCCCACACAAGGGACTTGAAAAGCCGTCTGAGACCCCTTCTTCCAACAAATCTGTCACTGCCGTGTCGCTTGAGACTCACCACAGCTATTGTGACTCCTGTGACCTTTCCTGTGGTTCTGACTTTCCACGTGAAAGTTGCACCTCAGTTCCATTCTTTCAGAGCGCATTCCAGATTAAAACGGACGTCCAAACTCATGCTGTTGCTGCTGCACGGTGTTGGGGCTCAAACGTGGGCCTAGTACGTACCAGGAAGGTGTTCTTCCACGACTCCAGAGAGGCTCCTCGGGGAGCGAATGGGGCTGGAGGTGCTCTGAGGAACTGCCCACCTTCAAGGCCACAGCTCAGCCTCAGCTCTGCGGACCTCGGCTCACAGCTAACTCTGAGCTCTGGCTAAGGCACAGGCTTTCGCTGCAGGTGCAGCCACACAAGGACTCGTCCACCCCTGCCTCAGGCACTCCCTCCTCTTCTGCATCTGCAGGCCTCCGGCCTCCACGCCTGTCCTATGGTTCAATGAACAACGCCCAGAGGAAGCTGGGGGATTGGGGCTCCCCAACTCTTCTCTTCTTCCAGGAATCCATCTAGCATCAGCTGCCGTGGGTTCTCTCTCACTGTGCAAGGGCAACCGAGGAGAACTGGACTGGCCACAGGTCCATCTGACTGTACTCATTTTCAAGTCCTTTGTTTCCTGAATTGACTGCTTCCTGGAGGTCGGTTCTGGTTGAGTCTAGTTCCAGCACTGTACTTGATCTCGGCTACTCCTCACAGTGTGTTGCTATGGGGATCTCCGATGCCACTCCTTGTAACTTTAAAGAGGGCACAACATTCAAACACGTGCTTTGGTTTCTTTCTTGACATGTTGCTGGATTTCTCTTACACAATTCCTCCTGAGATATATTCTTAATTTTTTTTTTAAAGAAAATGTATGTGTATGTGTGCTTTGTCTACATGGATGTCTGTGCATCCTACACACCCGGTGCCTGCAGAAGTCAGAAGTCAGGTCCTTTGGCACTGGACTTACAGACGGTTTTGGTTCACCATGTGAGTTCTGGGAATCGAACCCAGGTCCTTGGGACAATGAAGGCAGTGCTTGTCATTGCCAAGTCACTGCTCCAGTCCCGCCTGAGATGCTGATGGCAAACTTACCTTCATAATTGGAAGAAGGTCTTCCACTTTATGTACCTTTTCCAGAGCTTCTCTGACTTCCAGTAAGCCCTTTGGATTATTTGCTCTTGAAGAGAGAGGGAAGAGCAGAGGGAGGAGGCAAGGGAGGTTAATGCAGAATAAACTGAGCTGTTACATTTCAAACAACTGCTCCTAAGGGCAAGCAGCCCAGCGCTGTAGGCCTGTATATTCCCAGGCTTCTCACTGACAGGGTCATCCACCCAGACCAATAAGACACGGGAGACAATCACGTCATCGACTGTTCTGGCCCTCCTGCTCCGCACCCCCTAAGCAACACGGCCTTGGCCTGGGGTAGATGCTACAGGAGTCCATCAAGATGAACTAAAGCACGTGGAGGCCCGGGTGTGGCTTCTGTGTAAATGCCAGGCCGTCTAACACAAAGGACCTAAGCATGAAGAGACCATGCCAGACACAGGATAAACAGTGTCCCAAACTGGGTAACTGCAGGAGTCAGTGCAAGCTACGGGGCTGCAGAGGAGCGTGAGGTCAGTCAGGAAATGCAGTAAGGCAACACGCAGGTGTGGGCGTCTTAGCAAAGCCTTGGCCGCCTTGTTCCGACAAATCTGTGTGTGCGCAGGGAAGCGTATGTGGTTTTACTTCTAAAGCTGCACAAAGTACCCAGTTGGGTGTCCACACGGTTCTCATGCTTAGCTGGTGAGCCCACCACAAAACTGAAGTCCCCGCCAGGCGGAAAGCTCCACAGGCAATCGAGAATGTCACTGTGCTGAGTGTTGGGCAGAAGCACTGCGAGGCCAAGACTCTGGGAAGCCATTGCCCGGAGCCGGCTTTAATTAAACGTCTGCGTCTAGTTCGGTCTGCCAGTGGTTCAGTTTTCAAATCTCAGATCTACCACACATGGAATGCACGGAATCAATGCTTCACAGCAAAGGGGAAGGTGGAAGGCTTACCCATGATAAACAAGAATCCTGTCTTTAATAAAATGAAGTATTTTCTCAAAATATTCCAGGTATCTCATATTAATCACTTGACCCCTGTGAGGTAAAAGTGGTAAAATGTTAACCATCGTTTTACAAAGGAATGTAAACATCGGTTAATTCCAAAATCAGAGAGCTGAGACAAATATGACAAAGTGTAAGAGAGCTGCTTGCTCTGTCACTGTGGGAGAAGCGAGTCCCGTATCGGCAGAAAGCTTAGGCTCTGGAAGTCTGTCCTGCAGAAAGTGTCCAGAAAAGACTTAGCTCCTGACAGGCCACAGAGGAAGGAAAACCCCCAGCTTCAGTGGAGTTCAGTCCTGATGGAAACTACTGTGAGTGGGTGCTCCAAGCTTGCTACGTGTGCCTGCGTGTTGGACATTCCTGGCTCTGTGTGTGTGTGTGTGTGTGTGTGTGTGTGTATGTGCGCGCGCGCGTGCGTGTGCCTGTGTACTGGTCATGCCTGGCTCTCTGTGTATGCCTGAGTATAGGACATGCCTGACTGTGTGTGAGAGCCTGTGTATTGTACATGCATGCTCTCTGTGTGTGAGCCTGTGTATTGGACATGCCCGGCTCTCATTGTGTGTGTGAGCCTGTGTATTGGACATGCCTGGCTCTCAGTGTGTGTGAGCCTGTGTGTTAGACATGCCTGGCTCTCTGTGTGTGTGTGAGCCTGTGTATTGGACATGCCTGGTTCTTAGTATGTGCCTGTGTGTTAGACATGCCTGGCTCTCTATGTGTGAGCCTGTGTACTGGTCATGCCTGGCTGTCTGTGTGCACGTCTGCCTATCTGAGGGAGCCTCCCCAGCTCTTCAGCAGTCTTCCTTCCCTCTACCCTTTGGAGGCACTATACTCCTCACATTCCCACTCCGCTTTTTTGGGTTTTTTTCCTTCCCCTTTAATCTCTCTCCAAGGCATTCATGTATAGCAACAGCTGAGTCTGAGTCCCTCCGCTCTAGGAAACACCACTCCTGGATCCCAGCATTCACTCAGTGCCTGACTGCAGAGCTCAGGATAATACAGAAGCTCCCATCTTGCCTAACTCCCATCACACAGCAACCTCACTGACCCACCCTTAGTGGAGATGGGGGTCCTGGCCACAGCAGGCCCATGAGCAAACTATGGTGACCGTGGAATTCCCCAACTGATCACTTCCTCTGCTGTTTGATGACTACTTGAAGACTGATGCACTAGTACATAACTTGCGAGTCCACCCTTCAGCAGGCGAGGCTCTACCTGTGCAGGTGCACGGCAAGCATTGTTTGTGTGCAGGTGGACCAGCAAGAAAGACACTTGTGGGTACAGGGCTCCTCTGGGTGTGCTCCCCGCCAGGCCACCAGGGCCCCTCATAGTGCTGCACCCCTACGCAAACAGGAACAAAGCACAGAGGCTCCCACCTGATTAGGTTGATGTGGTTGTTGAAACCTCTGCTGAGACTGGGTGCCGGCATCTGATCCAGCCACAGCACCGGCTGGTCCGGATCCGCGATCCTGTGAAGCAGAGCTCATGAGGAGTGAGGCCTTACCACAGCTTCCAGGACAAAGCATGCATGGGTCTCTGCAAAAGTGAGGGAGGAGCCGCCTGGCTCTGACTTCTGAAAGGGGCACACAAGCCATCGAATCCCAGGGCACGGTCAGAGGCAACCGGATCCCGGGCCATGGTCATAGGCTACCAGATCCCGGGCCATGGTTACAGGTCACCGAATCCTGGGCCATGATCATGGACCACCAGATCCCAGGGCACGGTCTGGCCACACCAGGTGAGAGGCCAGCAGAGGCTGGTGAGCTGTAACCGTTCTTCTAAACTGTCAACTTGGTGGAAGTTAGAATCAACCGAGGAAATACACCCATAATGGTGACTCCAGAGAGGGCTGGCTGGTGGGGGAAGGCCCTCCCTACATGTAATTGGCACCGTTCCGTGGGCTAGGGGCCCACATTCCGTAATGAGGAATGAGCTGAGCGCCGGCATTCATCTCTGCTTCCTGATTGGACTGGAGTTGAGCAAACCCTTCCTCTCTTCAGTTGTCTTTTGTCACAGCAATGGGAGCAGTAACGGATACACTGGGCAGGCAGGCAGGCATATTAGAGAAATACAGAGGTGGTCTGCACCCTAGGGGACGGGCTGCAGGTAAGGACGGATACTTTGAGCCCGGGGGTGGGGTGGGAGTGCGGGGTGGTGGTGGTGGTGGTGGTGGTGGTGGTGGTGGTGGTGGTGGCAATGCACACCTTTAATCCCAGCACTCTGGAGGCAGAGGTGGGCAGGTCTCTGAGTCTGAGGCAGCCTGGTCTACATAGTGAATTCCAAAACAGCCAGAATTACACAAACCCTGTCTTGAAAAACAAAACAAAACAAAACAAAACAAAACAAAAAAAAAGAAAAAAACCAAAAGGAAGGAAACGTCCAAGACCTCATCTAAAACACTGTGATCACACAAGGGCTTAGAAACCTGGCAGCCCTTGCTTCTATCTCCTGAGAAGGAGCTGAGTGTGTTCTGAAGAATTAAGGCAACAGTGACTTGGGGTGAGCTGGGGGGCGGGGGGGCGACTCAGTATCTTCACTTATAGGGCTTAGTTCTGTAAGCAAAGTGGGGTTGAAACCTCTGGGGGGGGGGAGAGAGAGAGAGAGACAGACAGACAGACAGACACAGGGTCTGAGAGCGGTGCTTGCCCACTGCTGCACGACCCACGGTTACCTTCTCCACTTCACAGCGATGTCAAACATGTCCCTCCACTGCATCAGCCTTGTCTTCCCGTTCATGCGGACCTTTGAGTTGGTCCAGGTTCGCTGTACAGCCTGCATGACTTCCATCGCTGCCAGACCCATGGCTAAGGGAGGACATAGCAGGACAGCGCGTCAGAACCCTTCCGGGGCCAACTCTCACCTTTCCTCTCAAGCCTGGGTGACCACATAAAGGACAGGAAGGAGCTGGTCAGACTGGGCTTTCGACATGATTCACACTAAGGCGAGCCGCCCCACCCAACACTGTTCCCTACTGAAGCCTCCAGTCCCTCCTGCCTCCTGTAAGGAGGGGAGAGCTGCCCTGGCCTGACTGGAGCCGTGCTCCCTATCTGCGCAATGGCGAGAGCCAAGAGGGAAGAACTCACTGAACTATCCTACCTACACATCCCTGCCCCGTCCCTGTGGGAAGATGAGTGCAGTAAATAACAATTTCTAAAGGAAGATGGCACGAAAGACGAGAGACACTTCCTGGGCGGTAACGGCTCCATTTCAAGTTTCCAGAATACCTCTGTGTATCCTCTTGTTGGGCAGGAACCCAGGTGTTTCGTACTGCATCAGTGAACCCAGGCGGTCAGCTACACAGATCAGCTCCTGGACTTCAGGCTTGTAGCCCTCGAAATTCTGATGTAACACATCCCTGCAGGAAACACCAGGAATAAGATAAGGACTTGTGCTGCACACCTGCAGGGCAGCACACCTGCAGGGCAGCACACCTGCATGGCAGCACACCTGCATGACAGCACACCTGCAGGGCAGCACACCTGCAGGGCAGCTCACCTGCACCACTGCTCCCCTGGAGCTCAACCAAGAGATACACAGGACCAGGCACAGTCACTTTCCCATCCCACCACACAGTTAAAGAAGCAGTCTCTCTTTGCTAGCTGTGTGCACTGTCTGCTCCCACATGCGAGCCAGTGCACCATTACACAGCGTATGTAGGGGTCCACGGCCCTCATCAGCATTTGCTCTGTAAACCTCTCCAGACACACACCGTGTGCAGTGCCTGACCATGTCTCTTAACTGATACTCAATCTGCTGATATATGTTGTAGTTATCAGAGATCTGAATTGACTTCAGTCTGGTTTCTTTTTCTTTCCTTTTTTCCCCCTCCTGTGATGGATAGTTTTATGTCAACTGGACACAAGCTAAAGTCATCTGAGAGGAGGAAACCTCCATAAGATCACACTGTAGGCAAGCCTATAGAATATTTTCTTATTTGGTGATTGATGGGAGAGGGTCCCGCCCATTGTGGGTGGTGCCGTCCCTGGGCTGGTGATCCTGGGTTCTATAAGAAGGCAGGCTGAGCAAGCCAGGGGAAGCAAGCCAGTAAGCAGCACCCCTCCATGGCCTGCCTCAGCTCCTGCCTCCTGACCTGCCCTGACTTCTTTCAGTGAAAAGCAGTGCTGTGGAAGTGTGAGGCAGATGAACCCTTCCTCCAGAAGTTGTTTTGGTCACGGTGTTCCATCACGGCAATACTAACCAAACTGAGACGTGCCTACACACAGTGATAGAATTACACTAAGAAATGCAACTGTGCACTGATCTGACCCGTTAGCTTTGGACGATTCACCTGCTGCTGCCTATCCACTCTGCTCCTCTCGGGGCCCGCCCCAGGGTCTCCTCCCTCTTAGGTCCTGCTCTGAGTCCCTGTGACCTTCCTTTCAACCGTGCTGTCTCTGGGCAGCCACATCTTGCTGCTGCTTGGCCTATTATAAAAGTCTTTACTTCAGTGAAGACTTACATCTGCTATTCCTAAAACCTGCCACTCATCTGAAAGTCTGCCCGGCCATGTCAGACGGTCTCTTGTTCACGCGGTCAATGTAGTCACAGCCTCTGAGCACTGAGTCATTTTCTCAGTATTCAGCAACTTTGGTGAAGTCCTCAGAGCCCAGATCTCTCTCCCTGACTTGTGCATGTGTGTGTGGAACCCTGAGGTTGGGATTCCACTGCAGGGCCTGGCAGACACACTCTTGGTGCTTCTCTCCCATGAGAACTCACCTTCTCTTCACTTCAGGAGGACAGAAATGCTAAGCTGTAGCAATTTCTCCATTTTAAGGAACTGCGTGCTTCTGGGAGTTAATCCCTGCCTGGATCCGTTTTGTAGCCTGACTGCCCTTAAGCACAGATGCTTTTGCCCACGACAGCAATGGCTGCCCGACGGTGTGATTTAACCTATGTACCTTGGCTGGCTCTGAACTCCTGATCATCCTGCCTCTACCTCCCTAGTGCTGGGCTTGTGTACTGTCACGTCTGGCTAAACTTTCAAATCACTGAACAATCTATTTTACAAGCAGCAGACAAAGAAATGGTGCTTATGGAGGGAGCCCATCAGCCTCGTGCATCTGAGGCATAAAGGCTGGCTGACGTGTGCGTGCAGAAGTGACACCGGTAAGGAAGTCTCAGGAGCCGTTTGGACTGCAAGAGACAGCTGGTGGCATACAAACTGCAGGAGGAACACGGGCAAGAAGAATCTTATTGATCAAGAAATACCAGCACTCAGGAGGCTGAGGCAGTGGGATTATGAGTTTAAGTCACCTTGAAATGAATGCATACTGAGGCCCAATCCCATCAAACACACAGAAGAGCAAAGTGAGCCTCCAGTTGGTTGTAGCGGCCATGCTGCCCACACTAACCCCTGCACAGCACTTACCTGATGTGAGGCTGCAGGCCAGGCTGCTCTTCATAGCCGTCTATGAGAAAAGGTAGGTTCTTGGCCCAGTGGTCCTTGAAGCTGCCCGGTAGGTCCGTGTCAATGTTATATTCCGTCAGAGGGGTATCGAGGTGTGCATGCAGATACCGAGAATACTCTGTAGATAGGAAAGGAGCCATTGCTACAGTGTGTCACCACATGGATGCTTTGAACCACATTGTCCACCCTCCAGGGGAGCAGTGGTGCAGCTGCCCTGCAGGTGAGCTGCCCTGCAGGTGTGCTGCCCTGCAGGTGTGCTGCCCTGCAGGTGTGCGGCACAAGTCCTTATCTTATTCCTGGTGTTTCCTCCAGGGATGTGTTACATCAGAATTTCGAGGGCTACAAGCCTGAAGTCCAGGAGCTGATCTGTCCTTAACTGCGAGAATTCTGAGAGACAGCTTCAGGACTACAAACGCCTGCTAGTGACAAGAATCCAGTGGATAGCAGCCAGCTTGGGTCTGCTTTGATTACAGGTTAACTTCTCCATGAATCAAGCCAGACATACTGTCTTTCTTTGTCAGAGCCTGAAACCCATGGAAGCATCAGACCGAGCCTGGGGTCAGTCAGCTCTTTCAGAGCAAACAGGTGTGCAAGCTCACCAGGGCCTGACTGACAGGCGTGCTTGCCCCCTCAGGCTGTCATGCCCAGTGACAGCTGTCTGGAAGATGGCCCTCTGGGATCAATACTCCTCCTTCAGTCATTAGGAACATCGGTATGTCTGGAATAACATGTGCATACAAGTCTATTTCTAACTATAAGTCGATGAAGTCCAAATTCTGATCGAGACTAATGAAAGATGAGCAGTCAAACTGAGGTGTCCGGTGACTGCAAAATACACCCCAGGGGTCAGAGATTTAGAGCAAAACAGCATGGAGTCAAACATTTTTTTTTTTCAGAGTTGGGGACCCGAACCCAGGGCCTTGTGCTTGCTAGGCAAGCGCTCTACCACTGAGCCAAATCCCCAACCCCGAGTCAAACATTTTTAAAAGATTTTCACTACTTTAAAAGTGTGTGCGTGGGCTGGGGATTTAGCTCAGCGGCGCGCACCTAAAGCGAAGACCCTGGGGATCAGTCAAAAAAAGAACAAAAAAAAAAAATGCCAAAAAAGCAAAAAAAATCACTCACAAAGAAAAAATTTAAACAAAGGGGAAATTTTTGACTTTTTAAAGAAGGGGCAAAGGGGTTGGGGGTTTGGCTAGTGGGAGGGGGGCTGCCAAGGAAAGGCAAAGATCCGGGGGGGCCCCCAACCCCAAAAAAAAAAAAAAAAAAAGTGTGTGTGTGTGTGTGTGTGTGTGTGTGTGTGTGTGTGTGTATGTATATCTAAGTGTGGCTATATGCATAAGAGTGTAGGTGACTTTGGAAAACAGATGTTGGATCTTCCTAAAGCTGGTTACAGGTGGCTCTAAGCTGCCACCACGTGTGGTGCTAGGAACCATACTCAGGCCCTCTGGAAGAGCAGTTTTCCCCTGGACCTAAACCATAGCATTTCTCAGGAGAACAGTCATGGTGCCTCACGCATGCAGTCTCAGCACTGGGAAGCCTGAGATAAGAGGACCTCCGTAGGGTGAGCTCTAGGCCATCAGGGGCTACAAGATGTGATGCTATCCCAAAAAGACAAGAAAACAAAACAAAAACCCTAGTGAATAGTTTGCTGAATTAAAATGTTAAATTATTATTAAATTAGGTAAAAAATATTTATTTTTATCAGATTACATAAAATGTACCATTAGAATTAATTCCATCTGCTTGTTTTTACATTTCTTTTAAATGTTTTCACCACTTTTCTTATTTGGAGAATTGCATATGTGTGCCATCATGAGTGTGTCTGTGTGTGTGTGTATGTCTGTGTGTGTGTATATATCTCTGTGTGTGTATGTGTGTGCCATCGTGTGTGTGTGTCTGTGTGAGAGTGTGTGTCTGTGTGAGTGTGTGTGTGTGTGTGTGTGTGTGTGTGTGTGTGTGTGTGTGTGTGTGTGTGTCTGTGTGTGAGTGTGTATGTGTGTGTGTCTGTGTGTGTATGTGTGTGTGTGTGTGTTGTGTGTGTGTGTGTGTGTGTGTGTGTGAGTGTGTGTGTGTGTGAGTGTGTGTGTCTGTGTGTGTGTGTCTGTGTGTGTGTGTCTCTGTGTGTCTGTGAGTGTGTGTGTCTGTGTGTGTGTGTGTGTGTGTGTGTTGTGTGTGTACATGTGTGTGTCTGTGTGTGTGTATATATATATCTGTGTGTGTCTGTGTGTGTGTGTGTCTGTGTGAGAGTGTGTGTGTGTCTGTATGAGAGTGTCTGTGTGTGTGTCTGTGAGTGTGTGTGTGTCTGTGTGAGAGTGTGTGTCTATGTGTCTGTGAGTGTGTGTGTGTCTGTGTGTGTGTATATATATCTCTGTGTGTGTAAGTATGTGTGGTGTGCGTGTGTGTGTGTAAATAGGAATTGTTTGTGTATGTGTGCATAGAAAATGTGTTTACGTGTATAGAGATAATGGTCTATGTATAGGAAGTTGTGTGTGTGCATAGGAAAGTGTGTGTTGTGTCCGGAGCCACCCCGCCTGCTTATGCCTTTCTTTGCCTGAGCTCGGTGTTTTCCGCTTCATGGGCCCTGGTTTCCAAGTAGCATACGTGGGGGTTACCACCAGCCAAGAATACTGGAGACTTCCTGGTAACTTGCTTCTGCACAAGAATGAGTTTCACTCTATTGTTAGTTAGAAACTTCAGGAAATTGAAACTTATTGTAGGTAAGAAGTTTTTGGGAAATCAAAACTTATGCCATGGGCTTCTGATGTGACATATGTTTAGCGTTACCCTGACAATAAGTTTGTGTTGTGTGATTTTTCTGCTTATAAGCAAGTGCTTTTTGCATGATTAAACGAGACTTGATCAGAATTACTGTCTTGTCTCCATTTCTCACGCCTCTTGTCCCATCTATTCCACTCCCCTCTTCAGGGTCTCCATTGACGTTCCCATAGGCCAGAACATGTGTGTACATGTGGGTGTGTGTATATAAGATGTGTGTGTGTATAGGAAGGTATGTGTGTATATAGGAAGATGTGTGTATACATATGAAGAGTGTGTATGTGTACAAAGGAAGAAGATGTGTGTGTACAGATGTGTGTGCACATATAAAAAGAGTGTGTCATAAGAGTTGTATGCATACATAAGATGTGTGTGTGTATACATAAGGTGTGCATGTGTACCTCTGAAGACGTGTGTGTCTGAGTGTGTATATAGGAAGATGGAAGGTATATATATGTGTACACCTGAAGATGTATATGGAGAAAAAGCAAGCCTGTGACTAATTCAAGAATTGCTTCCTTTCTTACCACACTGGGTCTTTCTGATACAGGAGGACGTGACATAAGGGAATGAGGGGCCAGAGATGCCAGGTCACTAATGCTAAACAATGAAACCTCCATGCAAGGCCCTTTCCTGCCCTGAGTGAGATGGGAGGGCAGAAGACACGCTTTCCACAAGGAATTGGACATCCAGCTAGAAATGTGTTTGCTCAGGCCAAGCTTCTCTGAGTTTTACAAGTCCTGTAGATAAGGTAGAAAGAACGCCAAGCCTGTCTCGGAAGACACTGAGGCCCCTGGTCCTGAAACCTCCTGCAGCAGGAGATGCTAGGGGAGGCTGCCCACCTCCAGCTCTACCATCTCCAGAAGCAGCCGGCTACCCACAGCTGAGCCCCCACCACTGGGGAACACCCCCACCATTCTCTGCTTACCTCGGAGATACTTCACCCTCAGGTACTCTGGGCTGGCCTTCTGGCCAGGAAGGGGATCGTTCAGCATAACTTTTGTCTGTGCTTTAATTCCCTCATAGAACTGCCCCATTGCCACGTGGCTGAGCCCCTTCATGTACTGGCACACTTCGTTGTATGGTTCCAGTTGCAGGCAGCGCTGTGGTTTAGGACAAAAGGCGGAGTTAGTGTCACATGGGTCAGGACTGCTGTGCCTTCTACCTGAAGCCTCCCTTCCAGGTGAGTTAGGCAGGCAGTGAGCTCCACTGAATTCTCTGAGGAACAAGAATCTGGTGACAGCGCTGAGGCTGCTGACGCTCACCTTGAAGTTCTTCAGGGCCTCCTGCAGGCTGCCATGGTGGTAGAGCATCATGCCCCGGAGCTGCAGGGTCTGCACATGGTTCTGGTTGAGCAGCAGGGCCTTCTGGAAGCTCTCAGTGGCGGCTTCAAAATTGCCCAGTTCTCTAAGGATTGAACAACCGTGGTGAGCACTGCGCAGGCCGTCAGTAACGGCAGCACTGGAGTGTCGTGCTGGGAGCTCGTGAGGTGTGAGGGAGAGCCTGTCTCTCGCTACCAAACACCTCACCCACAGCCGCAGTCTTCACACCACTAAGTAACCTAACACATCATGGGATTCCCACAGGCTTTGATTTCTTTAGGAAAAATTAACTTACTGATTTCCAAAACCAAATGGCATGTTCAAACCCCTCCCCTAGCTCATGACAAGTGCCAACCTGACACATACTCTTCCCATTCTAGGGAGAAGCAGGAGGCTCACAATCACAGAAAATGTCAGACCCATAGGATTAAGACTGTATCCCTTTGGTCTCTGAAGTCACTTCAGAGAACATCCAGTAAATCATCATGTAATTTGAAATTTTGAAGGAAAAAATAACTGAGTATACTTCAGACATTAAATTCTTCCAGAATGGAAATGATTGCTACCAACCCGTTTCTTTTTTACATATAAGGCTTTGCCCCAAGGATGGACAGTCCATACACCAACTTACGGAAATACCTTTCAAAGACACAATGCGTGCGTCCGTCTACACGATCATCTTATACGGCTCTTTTCAACCTACTTTCAATGTGTGTTTCTAACAATTCTGTAGAGCGGGAGGATAAGTTAACCTCGGATAAGCCCAGGCGCATCTCCGCTCAGCTAGTGCGAGAGAAGCCTTCGCAAACCGTCCCATCACACGAGAAAGCTCTCCACACGAGGGTGGATCTGGTTAGTTCTCTAACAGCCTTTCCCCTGTAGCCACAATGGCTTCTTCACGGCAAGAAGCCCAGAGAGCCTACCCTGGCACCCTGCAGAGTTCAAGTCTCAGGGGCTCCCACTGATAACCGTGTCACCTGCCTTTCTATCAGAGTGAGGCTGCTTTAAGAGTTGAGATGCTCTAACAGTGGGGCAACGGCCAGAACCAAGAACTTCTGGATCCGAGCTGACTTTCCCATGATGGGAATTCACCACCACACAGCCTGGCAAATGGTGAGGGTGTCAACCACCCACACCCCTGAGTGCCAGGCACAGCACCAATCTACAGGGTCTGACGCCCTCTGAGGGCTGTGCACACTGACAGGGCACATACGGTGACACAGGCCAGGGGTCCTGACCCGGGGCTCCCTCACATCCCAAAGCAGATGCCGGCAGGTGTGGCAATGCCTTCAAATCCTAAAGTGGACATCTTTTCTGAGGTGCTCCCCTGTCTCAGCCCACTGTCACTCACCGGTAGGCCTGTCCCAGACTTTTATAGGCATCGATAAAGTCGACTTTCTGTTTCAGAGCTTCTTTGAAGGCCTCGATGGCTTCCTGTGGGAGGTATGCAGAAAATGAGCCCATCCGCCTGGCTCCACCTGCATCACTAAGGGCTACACATGTGCTACGCGTTAGCTAGGACCGAGGAGGAGGCGGGCAGTGAACCATGGGGGGCTCTGACCCTGACAGGAGACAGATGTGTGTCTGGGAGACAGCTCGGCTTCCCTTTTCGAATGTGACAGAGCTGCTGTCTCACCTAACGCAGCAGGACCTGGAGGGCTAATGATTCACCGTCGTAGGAACACCATTTCTTCAATCCTTAACAGTCTAAGGAACCAAGGAAACTCAACAGCTCTGTGAGATTACTCGGAATGACAGCTGGCTGCACTCAAACTGAGTCAACAAGACAGATGATATAAATTGCACATAAAAAGGAAACAAGGCTCCTGGCTTGGTGGACATTCCTTGGATCGAACAGTGCAAGAAAACAACCCACACAAGGCTGAAGCACTGGGCACAGCCAGCACAGTCCGCAGCAACTCATGGCTGAGGCCCTGAGCTATGGACTCTGAGAGGAATCTAGGGTACACTGTGCCCACCCAAATCCTCATGTGAGAAGTGCCTTGGAGGGTACCACTCTGTTCACAGCTAGACACTGCACCTGCACACGTGGACCCACTGCACCTGCACACGTGGACCCACTGCCCCTACACTTTTGCATGACACCACTGTCACTGTAATTAGTATAAACACATCACACTTCCCAAGCACAGCATTAAGCAGCCACTGCAACTTGAAGTAAAAGACCTGACTTGAGACACCACCACGTCACCACATCTGTCCACCTAGGTGTTGGTGGAGAGAGCTGCTGCTGTCACCTGCCTGTGCATCCAGGCTCCCTCTAGACAGAGGGGTGGTGTGGCCAGAGGGCTGGATCAGACTGCTTTGAAGCAATGGTGAAGAAGAACAGCTGAAGGGCTCTTACAACACTGAATGTGTCTACTCAAGCGGCCTAGTCGGAATCTTTAGAGCTTTTATGATACTTGAAGTCAACAAACACATATTGAGCACCTACTGTGTACCAGAACCAATGTGAGGTATTGAGGGGTGGGTACAAGATGAGCAAATCATTACCTCTGTCCTCTAAGAACACTGTCTAGTTAGAACAGGAAGCCGATTGTGTAATGGGTCATAAGCTAACGCAAAGGTAGGAGTGAGGCTCTGGGAATAGGAAGTGACAGCGACGTGTGGTCTAGGGACGGAGCAGCGGTGTAGGGGGACAACACAGTGCTGTACTGTGCACAGCTCAGAGCCAGGAATGCTGGGAAATCAGAACAACAGCACACAAACGTGTGAGTGGAGAGAGACAAAGAACCTAGGGGCTGCCTGCCCAGGCATCCCGGGGCCTTGGGGAAAGGATGGTGACTATGGCAGCACAGCAGTGGGGAGCTGAGCAGGGAGGTGGGCCCCAGGCTGGGTCAGTGGGCATCCGGGCAGGAGATAATAGAAAGTCAAGGTGAGTGTCCCTGAGGAGAAAAAGACGGGTCAGATTCAGAGACATTTCTGGAGGCAGGGACAGGATTTGGTGGCAGCGGGTGAGGAAGGCAAGGCAGGGAGCTTCTGGGCCAGAGTCTGGGAGAGGCTAGTGTAGTGGCCACCCCAGGAAGGACAGGAGGGCAGCAGGGAGGGGGCTGGGGCATGTTAAGCCTGCAGGGTCTGTGGACATCCAGGGGAGATGCCCAGCAGGCACCTGCTGCCCGCTCCACTTACAGCATGCGTGGACGCCACAGTTCTTCAGTCTGATTCTCTTCAGCTTTTAAGAGTCTTTGGTTTCAGGTTCCTGCCTAAGCTCTGCTCAGCTCTCTACCTCACTCTGCCAAAGAGGGACATAGCAGAATCAAGATTTTAAGCCATAGGGAACAGAGAATAGCTCACGCGAGGCGACCTCTAAATACATAAACTGCTTCAGAGCCATCGTCTTGGTCGATGCCACCATGTCCACTGCCACCACCACCACTGTCCTCATGGTCACTGGGCGGCCATCATTTGGCTGTCCCCAACAGCAAGGTGAAGAGCTTAACATGTTACTTAAGACATGGACTAAGTGAATGGAAAGTTCTTGCCGTCATACACCAAGGGCTACAGCCACCACACTGCACAGCTGTGGGACGTGCCTGACCGGGAATGGTGGCACTCATGTGAAGTCGGCATACGAGAGAGCTGAGGCAAGAGTTACAGACTGAGGACTGGCTTGAGCTTCAAACCCTTTCTCTGACAAATTACATAAATAAAAGGTGTTAAGATGTTTAATATCTTTCCATGAGAGGTAATTGAAGATAAAGCCACCTACTTAATTAATTTCTAGACTGTCATTGGCCTGAACAGATCCACTTTATGGCATAATGTGAGCTCAAGTCCACTGCTGAGTCTAACACTGTGTGTCCACAGATAAACAGGGGTCATTCTCTCGGTCCATAATTCACATAGCCCGCGTCTACTCCTTACGAGGATGCAGATGGGACAAGAGGGATTAAATGCGACCCTATGACCTGCTTGGACAGGTAAACCACATAAGCCTCCACTTGGCCAGCTGTCCCATGTATGCTGACTCAGGACATGTATGGCAGGAGGGACCCAGTGACCTGGGAAGAGCCACTTACTGGGGGACTTCGAACCCAGTTAAAGCAGTGGCCAGGCTCTTGTGGAGATAAAGCAAATCAAGGCTCACTCTGAGCCCGTTTCAGAAGACTGCCCTGTGCAGTGTGCCTACGCCCAGCTCTCTCTCACAGAGAGGGTGTTTGCTGGTACAAGCTTTCCTTAAAGAAGTGCTCAGACTATTGACTGGATGATGGCCTTTTCCATGGGCCCCAAGGCTGCCGGTGAGCATCATGGCGGCCTGAACCTTTTCACTTCCAGAGGCTGTGAGAAAAGATACAGAATAGAAGGGAGGTGCTGGGTGGGTGGGCGCAGCCCAGCGCAAGTCATAGGCAGCCCTGCGCCTACGAGGATGTCTTTCTCTCAGACACCCTGGGTACTAGCACATAGGATGTGAGGAATACATAGAGAACTGGCAAATTCTTTATTTTTTGGCTTTCACTTAGATGGGAGTTCTTAAAAAGCATCTGTAAAACAGATTAAATCTTTCCTGATAGAATAACTGTAATACTTTTCTCATGGAATGCTACCAAACTCTGGGGGGATCTTTGGGAGGAGACAGAAGGTTGTGCCGACTTTACGGATAGGCAAGAAGCTGAAAGACTTGGCTACATGTCTAGCAGGTGGTTAGGGCTCAGAGCAAGGGCACAGGCTCCCTCAGGCTTCTCTGGATGGCCTGTGATAGCCAACACAGGCAGCTGTCACAGGTGCTGTCACTATGGCACGCTGTGTAGGAACTGGTAACAAACCCTAAGTGCTTCAGAGCTGTGACTGGTCACATGTGAAGGCGAGCAGCTAGTGGGCAGATCATGTGTGCGCAGGACAGTGTGCAAGGCAGAACATGTGTGCGCAGGACTGTGTGCAAGGCAAGGCAGGACTGTGTGCAAGGCAGAATGTGTGCACGGGACAGTGTGCAAGGCAGTATATGTGTGGGCAGGACAGTGTGCAAGGCAGAGCATGTGTGCACAGGACAGTGTGCAAGGCAGAGCATGTGTGCACAGGACAGGAGGCAGTGTGCAAGGCAGAGCATGTGTTGGCAGGACAGTGTGCAAGGCAGAGCATGTGTGCACAGGACAGTGTGCAAGGCAGAGCATGTGTGCACAGGACAGTGTGCAAGGCAGAAGGCAGAATGTGTGGCAGAGTGAGGCAGGTGGACAGGACAGTGTGAAAGGCAGAGCATGTTTGGCAGGACAGTGTGCAAGGCAGAACATATGTGCACAGGACAGTGTGCAAGGCAGAACATATGTGCACAGGACAGTGTGCAAGGCAGAACATATGTGCACAGGACAGTATGCAAGATAGAGCATGTGTGCACAGGACAGTGTGCAGGGCAGAGCATGTGTGCGCAGGACAATGTGCAAGGCAGAGCATGTGTGCACAGGACAATGTGCATGGCAGAGCATGTATGCACAGGACAGTATGCAAGGCAGAGCATGTGTGCACAGGACAGTATGCAAGGCAGAGCATGTGTGCACAGGACAGTGTGCAAGGCAGTATATGTGTGGCAGGACAGTGTGAAGGCAGAGCATGTATGTGCAGGACAGTGTGTAAGGCAGAGCATGTGTGGCAGGGCAGTGTGCAAGGGAGAGCATGTGTGCAGGACAGTGTGCAAGGCAGAGCATGTGTGCACAGGACAGTGTGAAAGGCAGCAGCATGTGCAGGCGCCAGAACATGTGCAGGGACAATGTTCAAGGCAGAGCATATGTGCACAGGACAGTATGCAAGGATAGAGCATGTGTGCACAGGACAGTGTGCAAGGCAGAGCATGTGTGCACAGGACAGTGTGCAAGGCAGAGCATGTGTGGCACAGGACAATGTTCAAGGCAGAGCATGTGTGCACAGGACAGTATGCAAGGCAGAGTTTGTGTTCAACAGGACAGTGTGGAAGGCAGAGGAGGTGTGTGCAGGACAGTGTGCAAGGCAGAACATGTGGCAGGACAGTGTGCAAGGCAGAGCATGTGTGTGCAGGACAGTGTGCAAGGCAGAGCATGTGTGCACAGGACAGTGTGCAAGGCTGAGCATGTGTGGCAGGACAGTGTGCAAGGCAGAGCATGTGTGCACAGGACAGTGTGCAAGGCAGAGCATGTGTGCACAGGACAGTATGCAAGGCAGAGCATGTGTGCACAGGACAGTGTGCAAGGCAGTATATGTGTGGCAGGACAGTGTGCAAGGCTGAGCATGTGTGCAGCATGTGTGCACAAGGACAGTGTGCAAGGCAGAGCATGTGTGGCAGGACAGTGTTGCAAGGCAGAGCATGTGTGCAAGGCAGAGCATGTGTGCACAGGACAGTGTGCAAGGCAGAGCATGTGTGCACAGGACAGTGTGCAAGGCAGTATATGTGTGGCAGGACAGTGTGCAAGGCTGAGCATGTGTGCACAGGACAGTGTGCAAGGCAGAGCATGTGTGGCAGGACAGTGTGCAAGGCAGAGCATGTGTGTGCAGGACAGTGTGCAAGGCAGAGCATGTGTGCACAGGACAGTGTGCAAGGCAGAGCATGTGTGCACAGGACAGTGTGCAAGGCAGAGCATGTGTGCACAGGACAGTGTGCAAGGGACAGTGTGCAAGGCATGTGTGTATAGTGTGTGTGTAGGACAGTGTGCAAGGACAGAGCATGTGTGCAGGCAGTGTGCAAGGCAGGACAGTGTGCATGAGCATGTGTGCACAGGACAGTATGCAAGGCAGAACATGTGTGCACAGGACAGTGTGCAAGGCTGAGCCTGTGTGGCAGGACAGTGTGCAAGGCAGAGCATGTGTGCACAGGACAGTGTGCAAGGCAGAGCATGTGTGGCAGGACAGTGTGCAAGGCAGAACATATGTGCACAGGACAGTGTGCAAGGCAGAACATGTGTGCACAGGACAGTGTGCAAGGCAGAGCATGTGTGCACAGGACAGTGTGCAAGGCAGAGCATGTTTGGCAGGACAGTGTGCAAGGCAGAACATATGTGCACAGGACAGTGTGCAAGGCTGAGCATGTGTGGCAGGACAGTGTGCAAGGCAGAGCATGTGTGCACAGAACAGTGTGCAAGGCAGAGCATGTGTGCACAGGACAGTATGCAAGGCAGAGCATGTGTGCACAGGACAGTGTGCAAGGCAGAGCATGTGTGCGCAGGACAGTGTGCAAGGCTGAGCATGTGTGCACAGGACAGTGTGCAAGGCAGAGCATGTGTGGCAGGACAGTGTGCAAGGTAGAGCATGTGTGTGCAGGACAGTGTGCAAAGCAGAGCATGTGTGCACAGGACAGTGTGCAAGGCAGACAGTGTGCAGGACAGTGGCAGAGAGCATGTGTGCAGGACAGTGTGCACAGGGGAGCATGTGTGTGCACAGGACAGTGTGCAGGCAGAGCATGTGTGACAGGACAGTGTGCAAAGGCAGAGCATGTGTGCACAGGACAATGTTCAAGGCAGAGCATGTGTGCACAGGACAGTATGCAAGGCAGAGCATGTGTGCACAGGACAGTGTGCAAGGCAGAGCATGTGTGGCAGGACAGTGTGCAAGGCAGAGCATGTGTGGCAGGACAGTGTGCAAGGCAGAGCATGTGTGTGCAGAACAGTGTGCAAGGCAGAGCATGTGTGTGCAGGACAGTGTGCAAGGCAGAGCATGTGTGCACAGGACAGTGTGCAAGGCAGAGCATGTGTGCACAGGACAGTGTGCAAGGCAGAGTATGTGTGCACAGGACAGTGTGTGTGTGCACAGGCCGGTGTGAGCAGAGCATGTGTGCACAGGCCAGTGTGCAAGGCAGAGCATGTGTGCACAGGACAATGTTCAAGGCAGAGCATGTGTGCACAGGACAGTATGCAAGGCAGAGCATGTGTGCATGTGTGGCAGGACAGTGTGCAAGGCAGAGCATGTGTGTGGCAGGACAGTGTAAGGCAGAGCATGTGTGGCAAGACAGTGTGCAAGGCAGAGCAAGTGTGTCCAGGACAGTGTGCAAGGCAGAGCAAGTGTGCACAGGACAATGTGCAAGGCAGAGCATGTGTGCACAGGACAGTGTGCAAGGCTGAGCATGTGTGCGCAGAACAGTGTGCAAGGCAGAACATATGTGCACAGGAGAGTGTGCAAGGCAGAACATATGTGCACAGGACAGTGTGCCAGGCAGAGCATGTGTCCACAGGACAGTGTGCAAGGCAGAGCATGTTTGGCAGGACAGTGTGCAAGGCAGAGCATGTGTGCGCAGGACAGTGTGCAAGGCAGTATATGTGTGGTAGGACAGTGTGCAAGGCAGAGCATGTGTGCACAGGACAGTATGCAAGGCAGAACATGTGTGCACAGGACAGTGTGCAAGGCAGTATATGTGTGGCAGGACAGTGTGCAAGGCAGAGCATGTGTGCACAGGACAGTGTGCAAGGCAGAGCATGTGTGCACAGCACAGTGTGTAAGGCTGAGCATGTGTTGCAGGACAGTGTGCAAGGCAGAACATGTGTGCACAGGACAGTGTGCAAGGCTGAGCATGTGTGGCAGGACAGTGTGCAAGGCAGAATAACTGTGTGGGGAGATGCTCATTCTTCTTGCTTAAGACACTCCCCACCCTGGGCTGCTAACATAAGTCGGTCTTCAACACTGGGATCAAGGCCTCCATCTCTGCACAGGACGGCTTGATCATACAGTGTGGTCTTCAACAAGAACCTGGCTCATGCATAATTCTCGGGCCAGCCTACCTTTCATCTTGTGGCTTGGATTACCCTGAACTAGGGTGGCAGCATTCCCTGTGGCCTTGTTGGCTCTGTGGCTCAGGCAGGGGAAGTAGCAACTCTGTGATCCCTGGCTACCAGCACAGCCTGCAGCACAGCAGGTCCCCACAGAGACACGAGGATGTGGTATGGAGTGTCCAGGAGGAAGCAACACACACACACACACACACACACTCACACACACACACACACACACACTCACACACACACACACACACACACATGCACACTCTCTGGAGTCCCTCCCCACGAGCCGGCAGGCCCAGCAGCGCAGGCGAGGCAGCTTCACCTTCAGAAGTCCTCTGTGAAAGAAAGTTAGGCCTTTGTACAGCATGGCTGTGGGCTGGTTTCTGTTCAGCTCCAAGGACTGCTGAAAGTCCTCGTGGGCTGTCGCGTAGTCCTATGGAAAGGAGGAGGAGAGATAAGATGGTGTTTGTTAGAATCTGGAATGTTCTCTGCTGTGGATGGGCAGAGGGAAAAGCCTCAGTGGGCCCTGCACCTTTCATGGCCTTGAAGGAAATGCCACGCGAAGGGGTGAAGCCAAACTAGTCCTTCTCCCTGCTAACCGCTAATGGGTGCTCACAGAGGCTTAATGCTAGGCCTTCATCTCAACCTTTCCAGAACCAGCCAGACCACCTTCCTCACACTGGACACCTCTGAAATGAACGGGCTGCGGTTCCACCTCACCCGGCTTACGCTGAGGCTCTGGTCTCTACTCTGAAGCACTGTCAAAGCATCGAGAGCTCACAGACACCGGTGGTGTAGGAGCCACGGTCACAGAAACAGACTGGTGCTGGATTCAAGCCACCTAAGCAGAACCTGGGCCTGGAGGCCTGACGGGTTCGGACTGCAGCTCTCAGACTGAGAACCAGATGAATTCAAGTTGTGCCTCCAAGCAGAAGCTACAAACCAAACTGCAACCTTTTCGGGCCATTCTAGAACCCGATGCTGCCGACGGCGCAGACGTGGGCCACGGCTGGCTCTTACAGTCTCACTGCATTGGATTTCTGCTACAGACGGTGCTCTGGCAGCAGCCCTGTAGCGCTGACATTAAACTGAGCCCATCTAGTAAGGAGTGGCTTCTGAGAGGACGAGAGAAGTGAGGTGTGGACCAATCTTTACGGGGCAATCACCTCGGATATGAAGTACAGGGTCCCCCGGTGTCGGTACAGCCGTGCTGAGGGCTGAAGTTGAATAGCTTTAGTGAGATCATTTACGGCTTCATTAATTCGTCCCAGAGGGGACAGAATCTAGAAATCCAAAACATGCAATCAGGAAAAATTCCCAGGACCAGCCCTACACTGTCAGCATTTTATCTTTCTACTCCACTGCACCGCACGCCACTCACAAAGCTCCCTGTAGCAGGCTGCGAGAGCCATGGCCTCATGCACGCACGGTGGATGCTACCTCTGTTGAGCAAGGGGAGACGGGGATGTGGCTCAAGCAGCCGCCTTGCCACTGACTCCACCCTGGGCATACCAGATTCTTGAAATAAGAACCCTCTGTTTATGCCATATTCACTTTTTAAGTAGAACACTGGCACAGGCACATTCAACCTCTAGGACAGACAGACTAGTCCCTGGCAGTTACAGTCCTTCATGGTCTCTGGCTCTTCTCCCTGTGGGAGTGAGAGCTGAAGGGTACTGCCCAGGATCTCAGGCACCTTGTCAGCCCCAAGCTCCTCAACCACACTCAGCATCTTCACAGGGAAATTGCCTGCCTGTTTGAGAAGCCCCCTAGAGCCATCACAGGGTCACTGTGGTCCGGGCAGCATGACAACACTGATGAGAGCCCGGCACCCAGAAGGAAGTCACCGAGATAGAGGAAAACTCCAGTGGGCCCCTGTGTCCATGCACCTGACCCCCCCAAGCTACCATCCTTCCATTAGGTCTCTGTCCAGCGTGCTCTAGGGGAGGGCATGCTCACCCTGTGTTACTAATTGGTCCCTTGCTCTACACAGCCTCAGATGGGCCCACCCCAAACATTGGCAGTGGCCTCCAAAGCAGAAAGAGACGGACACATGGTCACCTCAGGATGGGCCAGGGCTACCACGTGGAATGAAAAGCACCCTTCTCTGCTTGTGACCCCTAAGTAAAAACTACCACATCTTGGCACAATTGCCAGGGTCTGAAGTAATGGGTTAATGCACTCATAAAATACAGATTATTTCCATTATTTCTAAGAGCAAAGCGTCCTTCAAGTGAACTCTAAGGCAGAGAAGGCTGCAGTTTAGCTATGAGGATCAGGCTGCACTGACTGCTGTGTCAGAAATGTCACTACATGTCACTTAGATGACAGAAAACTGTTCTAATCGCCAGCCTCAGTCTAGATGAACAATTAGCTTTTTCTTAGATGTGCAAATGTTTAAAACCTGCCAGTCTTAGCTGGATTCCTAGTTTATCAGAATCACTTCAGGCATCCCAGGGTCCTGAGAGAAACAGCGATAAGCCTGCCCAGAGCTGGTGGGACGTCGTGGTCATCCCAACCACTATTCAAGAGCCTTTTGCTGTGGGGACAGTACTACGACCACCTAGCCCAAGGGAAAGACCCAGAATGGTCAGGTGAGGAACAAAACCACCGAGAAAGATCAGATTAAAACCACGTCCCCAACACAACATAAAATCCTTAGAGATCGAGATCTCAAACGCTACAACCTAAGGACAAGACCTCTAGATGTAGTCTTGGAGCGACTGAGCACTATGGTACTGTACTTGCTGTAATTCTTGGGGGAGAGGGGAGAAGCCAACCTGACTCAAACAACCGACTACATTCACGCCAACCACACGAGCACATGTGACCCCTACAGCCCAGCGCTAATGTGAGAACACGGATTTAAAACCACGAAGGGCGTCCTGCCACTCTCCTGCTCCTGCTGTTCTCAAGCCTCGCCCGCACGCAGCCTGGCACGCTCGCCCAGCTTCTGTGCAGGACACCTACTGAGATGCAGGACACCTACTGGTGTCTACTTAGCAGGTGCTGTCTCCACCTTGAGATCTGCAGCAAACAAACCTACCTGCTCCAGGTGCCTACGGAGGCAGGTCCAGCACCCAGGACCTGCACACGAGCCCCTCCTTTCATTCGCTCATTCTCTCCCTCCCTTCCAGACCAGTGGGACCACCGCTTCCAAGAGCTATAGATTTCAGGTTCCCCTGAAATGCTGTACTGTTAGACTGTGTCACTTATATCTGCGGTACGGTGCACGGTATCTCTGGTGAGCGTCCACAGAAGCAGCAGACGACATAGCCACGCTCTCACACCAAACACCATTCTCCCTTGTCACTTCACAGCTCCACAGCTGTCTGGTAACTGCCACCATGCTCACAGGCCTCGGGGACATAATCCAGCATAAAGGAACATTAAACGTTACAGTGGTAATAGTATAATAGTAGCTTCTGAATTTCAGCTAATTCAATAAGAGAGGGGAAAAAGAAAACCACACTCACTTCAGCTCGCTGCTCAAATACCTCTGGACGGTCAGGTTCCAAGGCAATTACTCGGCTCAGTTCAAACAAAGCAAGCTCAGCGTTCTTAATGTCCTTGAAAAGGTATTAGCTTAGTGTGAGACACACTGTGGCTCGGACAGCGGCAAGATCTTCTGAGACACTAGCGGTGTAGTCGTCAGAGAAGCCGCTGCTTGGAGATGAACACAAACTTGGGGTCTGCACCAGCGTTCCGCCAGGTCTGCTCGGGGGTTATACCCAAGTCTCCCCACCCTACAGGTGACAAGCTGGACCTGGATGCTTACCACCAGCTCACAGAGGGCAGATGGTATCCAGACATAGCCCTAGTCTAGCTAAGTTCTCTTCAGCATGCATAGGCTGACTTTATGCTTAAAAGGGTCTTTAAGTCTCCACTGAAAGCAAAGACAGGCTACGTGTTGGGCTGTCAAGTTCAGACAGACGGGCACAGTAAGCACCAGTTATCGGACTCAAGACTCAAATGGTCTTGTACCCTCAACACCATGGTTACCAAGGCTGAGTTCAACTGGGTCCCCTGTGTCTCAGAAGGGTACAATTATAACCATCATATCAATTTTTTCCAAGCCAGTACCAGCTTGGTAGGATTTTTATACTTTAATAAATTTTAATTAAAATATTTAATATAATATTAAAGACTTGATGATTTCAAAGTAAATGTTACAAAAATGATAGTTCTCCCTCTGAGTACTACCTCACATGACTGTCTTTAGCTGAGAATCACAGGTTTGTGTAGAGCACTCTACATGTGCTGACCTTAAGGGCACGCCCGACTCACTGAACAATCCTGGGTGAGCGCTCTTACTGCATTCTAATGAACAGGGCTCAACATCGCCTCCACCACCTTTCTTAGGGGAATAAAGGGGACAACTTAACCATGGCTTCAAAGACTTCTCCCTATCTGCCTAAAATAAAAATAAATGTCACAGCTAAGCATGGGCACGTCTTTGATCCCAGCACTCGGGAGGCAGAGGCAGGCGGATCTCTGTGATTTTGAGGCCAGCCTGGTCTACATAGTGAATTCCAGGACAGCCAGGGATACACGGAAAACCCGTCTCAAAAAAATAAAGAAAAGAAAGGAGTAAATAATAATAAATGTCACATGGTTAAATTCTTCCATCCAACCTGTCACAACAGTAAAAGGACCCCAGGCAACCTTTGTCTCAGCATGGTCAGGGAAAGTCCTGGGAACACAGATCTCTGGTTTTCCTGTGGCCAGCTCACTGCTGACTTGGAAGACACAGGGGAGCCTGGTCCCCACCTTCTAGCCATGCACCTGGGGTGACCAACCACCCTTCTTTCTCGTCTGTCCTGGCAGAGCTGACTGAATGAGAAGCAGTTCAGACAGGGCTTGGGTGCGGCAAGCCGTGTGGGCGCGGTGGCGAGCGTGACTAGCACATACATACTCACATGTAGTCCCTTCTTTCCATAGGCTATCCCTCGGCCATAAATTGCACTAACCAGATCAGGCTCCTCCTAGTCAGACCAAAACAGAAACACGTCAAAAACTAGAAACAAACAAACAAAACAAAAGTCAGTTTCTGTGTAAAGCTAATTAATACTTGAGAGACAGCTCTGTATCTGTGTACTACTGTGACCCTAGGTGATGCTGCAGTCCCAGATCTGTCACCACAAAAGCTCGCTGAGGAGGACTAGCTGCACGGGAGGGCAGGAGGGAAGGGACCTAGCATTGTGAGCTACCCCACTGCACACACGGCCTCCTCGGCCTCTGACTGGCGCAGCAGCAACTGCCTCTCACAAGAGACCTGGGAGCTCAGGAATCAGGGAGGTGTGAACAGGCGATATCCTCATGTCCATCCATGTTGCCTTGCATAAACCCATGGCTTAACCTGATGAGGCAGTCACCTCAGCCACAGGGAGGGCAGCGACACAGTCCAGAATGTGAATGTGCTGCGGAGCCATGGGAATAGACGTCTGACTCGGTGGCCCTCTCTCCCACTCCTCCACTACTGCCTGCACTCGCCCCACAGAGGCCCTGCTGCCACACTGGAGGCGCAACCTCTCTGGGTGGGTGGGAGGAATAACTGCTTAAGCTGAGCCTTTGCCTCAGTCATCTCCTTTCCGGATGCACAGAACCAGCCTGGGCTGGGCCCACCAGAGGGGAAAGCGCTGCTCAGCTTCTGAAGCGAGCGAGTGAGGCCTACGTCTGCCCACACCACTGACAGAGAGCACGTCTACATCCGTGCTGGTAAAAGCAGACAGAAGAGGAAGACACCATGCACTCAATTCTTAGAGCTGCTTACACAGGATGAGGACCTGCGGTCCAGTGGCCCAGACAGCAATCTGGTACACTACGAAAAAAGTCAGAGAAACTCAACCCCATAACTGTCCTGCTGGTTTGTCCTGGGACCACTAGAGAGACAACAAAGCCAGGCCTGTGATCCGAGCAGCAGAGAGGACAGGCAGGAGAACAGGGAGTTTGAGGCTTTGTAGTAAGGTCCTACCCCAAAACAGTGGCAACCCAAAAGATCTGAAGAGAGAGGCAACAAGAACAGGCCACACTCTGGTGCTCTCCCGTGGAGGAGCCTGCTTCGTCCGTCCCTCCTGGCTCCCAGGCGGGTCTTAGCCCTGTTTGTAATCACTGTGTCCTGCATGAGGGTTGTCTGTGTACCTCTAAGGAGGAAGAAGGCCAAGTCACAGGGTCACAGGGCAGTGCGGATGGTAATGACATCTTAGAGCAATCAATGTCCCTAGCAGGTGACCACAGGCATTGTGTGCACAGGAGAAACTCCAGAACAGCACAGACCTTCTGACAGGGGTGAAAGCCATACATGACCCCATGTTCCTGAGAGCATGTGTTCCTTTGTTATTTAAAACAAATGTGTGTCATCATCCACAAACAGAAAACACACTGTAAGCAAGACATACTGCGGGAAACCAAGAACCACGCCTTTCCTGTGGCAAATGAAGCCCCGTGCAAACCGGAAGTCAGAGCAGGTGCTGCTGGGCGCGGACGGGTGTGGAGTGAGATTCAGGGTGGCTCAAATGTACCAAACAAGCAATGAACATTCACTGTAGGTGACCACAAACTGAATCAGAAACACATGCAGTTACCCTGCAGATGTGACCGGCTTCACCTGAAGCTGTAGCTGGCTCTCAGTGACACACACACACACACACACACACACACACACACACCCTCTCACACCACAGTGACCACCATGCCTCCTCCTGAAGAAACCTAATCCACCCGGTTCTCCTTTAAGCTTTGTTCACCAGGTTTCTACGCCTGCCTCCCTGTCTTCTGGATTCTTTTCTATGCCCAGATGTGTCCCTCTCAACCCCAACTATATTATATTTCACGCTGCCATCCAGGATGCACGAGGGCCCCCCACATCACACGTGGGGACCAGGGAAGAATCAGTGTGTCAGACACACATGCTCAGTCACTGAGAGCTGCAGCATGGAGGCCACCCTGTGGAGCCCCACAGAAACTGTGCTCGTCTCTGATCCCCTTGTTCATCCTGTCCCTTCTCCCTTCCACACCCCCACGTCCTGATCGGCAGCCCAGAACTACTTCCCAGTCACTTCCCAGCACCTAGCCTGGCAGAGAGTGACAGTGTCTGCTCTCAGTCCCCTCAGACACACCGCAGCCCTGTGCCCCAGGAGGTCATTCAGCCCAGACTTTCCTGACTCTCTGGAACCCTGCAGTGAAGCATGATTTCTCTTCCGCCACCACAGTGTGCTGTGTGGGCTTCAGACACCCAGCTAACTTGGAGCCTGTTGTTGGTGACTCAGGCTCCCTGCCAGGAGACCATGCACAGCCCGGCCCGCCTGCTGTGTGTCAGAAGCCGACAGAGGGAGACGGATTCCTGCCTTCCGGGAGCACAGCCAAAGGATCGCACGCATTGGAGCAAGGAGAGTGAGCAGACAGAAGTACGGACGGACTCCCTGAGGAGGAGAGAGCTGCCTGTCCAGCCAGAAACCAACCCCATGATCCCTGGCAAAGGGGAATCCTCGCACATGGACAGAACAGCCCACTGGTGGAGGGATCCGGACCTCAGAGCTGGTGATGGTGTGGGTAGGAGCGGGTGTGTGGAGTGTGAACTCAGGAACTAACCTGGAAGGGCACGCAGAGCTGGGTGACTGGCAAAGATGGGGTTCGGAAGGAAGATGCAGATTCTGAGTAAGATACCCTTGGAAGTCAGGCGGGGTGGGGCACTTGGAGGTGGAGAGAAAAGGATCAGGAGTTGAAGGCCAATCTTAGCTACATGACAAATTCAAGGGCAGCCTGGAATACTTGAGACCCTGCTGCAAAGCCCCAAGCTACCTAAACTCCTAGAAGAGGAAATAAGTAAAGGCAAGCAGACACGGGACCCAGCATAGTGGCTTCTGTCTGTATCCCCAGAACTTGGGAAGCTGAGGCAGGGGGATTTCTCCAAGCTGGAGACATGCTTCATGGTGGTGGTGGTGGGGGGGGATAAAAATAAAAAAGAACTAAAGAAAAAAAGAGAAAGAGGAAGGAAATGGAAAGAGGAGTTTGGCGGAGTTTGGCAGAGTTTGGCAGGTCTGCAACTGTAGTGAGGCATGGTGCCCATCCCTGGCACTTTACTCTGTCTTCAGAACACTCGACTGCCTGAAAGTCACACGGAAGATAACACTTTATAAAGTGTCGGTGCCGTGATAGTGTCGCATAGCCTATTAATATTAAGTTATAAGTCTAACATATTTTAGCTGGGCATGGTGCTCCAGCCTGCAACCCTGGCACTGAGGCGGCTGAGGCAAGAGACTTCTATGCCCAGCCTGGACTAACAGTGAGAATCTGTCTCAAAAACGAAGCAGGAAAACAAAAGGGGTCCAGAGGGTCTGGCTTCACTTTACTTTCCACTCGGATACCTGCCACCCAAGGGGATCCAGTGTCTTCAAAGAATGTCTTCTCATACATGCACAGAACCTTAGAGTCTTAACTACAGGTCAGATGTATTAACAATAAACCCAGGGTGTGTACTGGACAGCTAGAGAAACCTCAGAGCGGGTGAGACATCAGGCTGAGGTTTGCTCTGCCCAGACTGTGCTAGCTAGTGCGAGGTGCTGGTGAGAGAAACAGGGCCAGCAGAGCATAAAGTACACAGAGCTCTGCTGTGGATGCCTCTCAAGAAATGGCTCATGGGAGCCTCCAGCTACCACAACACAAACATTTTTGTCGTGGTAAAATGCTTTAAACCTTAAAAAAAAAATGCTATTCAAAAGCCAGGGAAAGTTGTAGTATATAAGTGCTAATTAAAACAAGAAAAAAAACAGAGGAGGAAGGGAAGAGGAGGAGGAGGAGGAGGAGGAGGAGGAGGAGGAGGAGGAGGAGGAGGAGGAGGAGGAGGAGGAGGAGAAATTGAAATACAGGCACACCAACAACTTCAGTCACCTTCAGCTGGGCTCTGGGATGTCAGGTGTGCCCACATGTAGCCCCATTCAGTCCCCCTCACCACTCCCACCCCTGGTTTAATTCTCTCCTCCACACTGCACCCATCCCTGTGCGCATCCGTGTAGCACTTAAGGCTCCTCTGGTCCACTGAGTCTGCCTTTTAGAAAATACTTTGTATCAACACAGAAGGATGGTGATAATTGATACTTTGTATCAACACAGAAGGATGATGATAATTATACTGCTGTATTTGGAGTCTAGTGCTGCAACTCCTAATTTTAAGTACAGATTTTACTAATTTTAAAAATAGGTAAAACTTTATCCATCTTTAGCTTTAAATGTCAACAAGATGAAGTTTTTATTATGTAATATAGTAGTAACTTTTCTTAAAACAAAAACAACAAATAAGTAAAAAGTAAGTTAAATAAAAAACAACAACAAAAGATACATTATCTCTAAAAAGGAGTTGAGATCAGAGCATCAGAGTTTGAAACTACTGAACAATACGACCAGCTTAGTCCTGTTTCCCCATGGCTCTTCAGTATCTGAAGTGAGCCCAGTGACAACTAAGCACAGTCCCTGACATCCCTTAGTCTCTGCAGCTGCAGCATCTTGGGGTCTGGCCATGGCAAAAGGGAACAACAGCTCAGACACGGCAGTCCATGCGTTACTCCCATGCTATGGTGACAGACAGAATGACTTTCGGTTTTTCACATGAAAGGCTGGAGACCCAGCCCAGAGTTGAGGGCTCTGGCAGTTCTTACAGAGGACCTGGCTTTGGTTCCTAGCACCTACACGAGTGGGTCACAACTATCTACCACGCTATTCTGGCCTTCTCGGGGGGCACCAGGCACTGCCTTCAGGTACAGGCAGTGCAAGGAAGTCCTCACATAGACACATAAAATGAAATAATATTCTTAAAAGTAGAGGTGACTCTTTTTTCTACCAGGAGGCTGGCTTCTAGACCTGAAAGTCACTATGTTCAGAGTGCACAGAGACTCCGTCCGTGAGTGGGTTAACTGTTTATAAAATGGTGCCGACACCACAGGCTATCTCCAGTGGATGGAAGGTGAGCAAAGCTGAGCTATGTAGGTCCACACAATCAGATCAGATCCACACAGAGGTTAAATCACCACAGGAAACTGTCAGAGTACCTGCCCTGCTGGCCCTCCCAGGGCCAGAGGGGCACAGGAAGTGGGCAAAGGCTCAGCATCCAAGGGCTCCACTGCAGTGCACAGCCACACGTGGAAGGGATGCCAGTCAGCCCAGCTCAAGGTAAAGTTAGCATTTCAGTCCATGGTGGGTGTTCACACAGAATTCCAATACTATGGACACTGAGACAGGAGGACTGCCACAAGTTCTAGGCTAGTGCAGGTTACCAAGTAAGACATTGCTTCAAATGAATGAGCAGATAGATAAATCAGCAATTCGCAGTGCAGACTGACATTTCCAGAGCCTGCTCACTGAAGTTGGTTGGACATCGTGGCCCACACCTGTAATTCCAGTATTCAGGAAGCTGAGGCAGAATCAAGAATCTGAGGCTACTCGAAACCACATAGTGAGACATCTTCTTTAAAAAAGAAGAGTTCTTCCTGTCCCAAGCACTGCCAGAGTCTCCGGTAACCATGCAGACATGGCCAAGTACAAGAACCACATCATACACAACCAGTCCTGCAAATGGCACAGAAATGGCACCAAGAAACCCCGGTCACAAAGATACAAATCTCTTAAGGGGGTTGACCCCAAGTTCCTGAGGAACATGCACTTCGCCAAGAAGCACAAGAAGAGAGGCCTGAAGAAGATGCAGACCAACAATGCAAAGGCAGTGAGTGCACTCGGAGGCCATCAAGGCCCTTGTGAGGCCTCAGGCCACCAAGCCCAAGATGCTGAAGGGCCCGGGCTGCATGAGGCCAAAGCTTCAGGCTCCGGCTTCAGCTCCAGCCCAGGCTCCCAAAGGTGCCCAGGCCCCTGTGAAGGCCCTGTAGAAGAGGCTCCTGCCAGTGTGAAGACAGACGGACCGCTGTGACACATCCACCTACACACTATTTGCAGATGACCAGCGTCCTATGCTGTTTTTACAAATAAACTTGAGACAAGGAAAAAAGAAAACAGAAAAGATGAAAGAAAAGAAAAACAGGTAACTGCTCAGTTAGAGTCACAAGACACAAAGAGGACACTTCCTTGACAAACAATGGGAGAAAGATACAAATGAGAGCCCTAGGAGCACCTCAGGGTCACACACTGATGGAATCCTGGGAGCACCTCGGGGTCACACACTGATGGAATCCTGGGAGCACCTCAGGGTCACACACTGATGGAATCCTGGGAGCACCTCGGGGTCACACACTGATGGAATCCTGGGAGCACCTCGGGGTCACACACTGATGGAACTCTGGGAGCACCTCGGGGTCACACACTGATGGAATCCTGGGAGCACCTCAGGGTCACACACTGATGGCACAGAATGAATGAGAAGATGGAGTTTTACAACTGTGGAGATTTGCCTAGGTTTGGCTCCCTTAGACTCCTGTGTTTGAATGCTTGGGGAGTGGTACTATTAGGAGGTAGCCTTGTTGGAGGAAGTGTGTCACTGTGGGGTGGGCTTTGAGGTCTCAGATGCTCAAGCCAGACCTAGTGTAGCACAATGTCTCTCCTTCTGCTGTCTATGGGTCAAGATGGACAACCCTTGGTTACTCTCCAGCACCATGCCTGTCTGCACACTACCATGTTTCTCACCACGACAACAATGGATTAAACCTCTGAACCAGTAAGCCGGCCTCAATGAAATGTTTTCCTTTATAAGAGTTGCCATAGTCATGGAGTCTCTTCACAGCAGCAGAAACCCTATGACAACAACCAAGCTCTCTGGAACTCAACCTTCATACCATATAGCATCTCATCCATACAGCAACTTTACAACATCCAAACCCCTGCGAGGACCCTGGTCACCTCCTATGAGTGGAATCAGATGTCGCTGCTCCGGGCTGTAGTGCACAGCTGTCTAATAGGTCTGTTGAGTGTTAATGAACTCAAGAATGGCCCAAATCTGTGTGAGGAGAGCTATCAGAATGTGATTGACTAGGATGGTCACCGGCTTTAAAACAACTGCTGCACAACTGATTCCATACGAGGGTCCTATGGGTAACAGGGAGAACTGGTCAGTGCCACCATTAACAGATCCTTAGAGACACTTAGCCAGTCACAATTTAGAGAGGGCAAAGAGCCCAAGCAGCAACAGGAGTTCCTGAGAAGTTCAAGGTTCTGAAAGTCTGGATAGGAAAAGGGATCATGGGCTAAAAATCGGTTACACCAAGAAATCTGACCACTGCATTTGCCAATATAAAGAAAGCAAAGGTAAACTGATTTAATGAGCAAATACTGTCAACACTCAACCTGAAGAGACTGTTTATGCAAAAAACCACTCAGGTAAGAAAGTTTGGTTAAGTGGAGTTGGCCGCGTACTCTACATCTGCTGCTGCCTACTTGTCCAGAGCTGCAGAGCATCAGAAGGAAGCAACAAGGAACTCTTAAACACAAGCTTAATACGGGAACACTCTGACAGAAAAGAAGACCAAGGTTTTCATTACACCTTCTGGGAAGATGGTAGCATTTGTTATTGAATCTTTGAATTTTCTACTTAGAAAAACCAACCATAAGCTAAGAAGAAAAGTGACAAAAAGTCACAAGCCCAACCTGGACCCTCCGTTCTGTCCCCACCGAAATGTGCACAGATCCTACATTTCTCACTGTGGAGAAGGCTGAAAGCATGAAGGAAGTCAGCAAGAGACTGACAGGGGCAGCTGTGCTCTTCTGCCCTGACACAAAATATACTACAAAGGACCTCCTGGTCCTCCCTTCCATACTTGAGCTGACTTGTAGTCTACACTGGCTGCATCTCAACCTAATGGGAACACTGTATCACTACTACAGTGTCTAACTGGCTATGTCTCAGACTCATGGAAACATTGTATCACTACTTCAAAGCCTCACTAGTGTCTCAGACTCATGGAAACATTGTATCACTACTTCAACACCTCACTAGTTGTCTCAGAGTAATGGAAACATTGTATCACTACTACAGTGTCTAACTGGCTATGTCTCAGACTAATGGAAACATTGTATCACTACTGCAAAACCTCACTAGTGTCTCAGACTCATGGAAACATTGTATCGCTACTTCAACACCTCACTAGTTGTCTCAGAGTAATGGAAACATTGTATCACTACTTCAAAGCCTCACTAGTCTCAGAGTAATGGAAACATTGTATCACTACTTCAAAGCCTCACTATTGTCTCAGAATCGTGGAAACATTGTATCACTACTTCAAAGCCTCACTAGTGTCTCAGACTCATGGAAACATTGTATCACTACTTCTATACCTCACCCATTGTCTCAGACTATTGGAAACATTGTATCACTACTTCAATGTCTCAGTTGTTTCAGACTAATGGAAACATTGTATCATTATTTCAGCATCTCACTAGCTAACCTCAGTCTAATGGAAAGTGTCCTTGCAGAGAGAAATTCCAATGATGGAACACCAGTGTTCTACATCTCTGCAGACTGGCCAAAAGACTAATTTAAACACTAACACAAACTCTGTAGCATGCGTATTTAGATTATAACACACAAAGAGTAATAGATTTAGGAATTAAATGACTTTAGAGTGGTAGAAAAGGACATTTTTTATTTTAATGTTCTAGTACTATCATCAACTACCATAATAATTAAAAAGAAAAAGCTGAACTAAATGATTATACTTCTGTAGGTTGTTGGTACCACAAGAGAAATGATTTCTGCTCACATAAATGCCTGAAGTCACTGGAGTGGAGTTACATGCCTTTAATGCCAGCACTACTCAGTCAACATAACTGTTGATGGGTTATCATTAGATAAGATGATGTCTTGGTGGCCAGAATTGGGGTCAAAAGTGAACCAGGCCACTGGAAAGGAAGAAGTCAGAAAGAACAGGCTCAAGAATCTCTCCCTCGGGCTGAAGAGATGGCTCAGCAGTTAAGAGCACTGACTGCTCTTCCAGAGGTCCTGAGTTCAATTCCCAGCAACACCTCGGGTCCTGTCTATACAGGGGCTTGTGCTCATTGTCAGTTTTACTCTCCATTTCTATATAGAACTGCAATTTGAAACCTATTTAAATATTTACCTTTGCATTTCAAATTCCACTGAATTTGGGTCTTGTGACCACCCCCATACAGAGCTGTTGACTTAAGGACGGGAAAGGAATGAGCAAAAATTTTCTCATCAATTTTCTGAGAATACAGACTTATCAACATCATACAGTTGCAGGGTTTTGTTGGGGTTTTCAATTCCCAGCAACCACACAGTAGCTCACAACCATTTAAAAAGGGATCTGATGCCCTCTTCTGCCATGCAAATAGAGCACTCATTAAAATCAAACAAAACCACATAAATAAATAAAATGTTTACAAAATGAAGTCTACCTGCTAGAGTCTGAGCCACTTGTTGGGCTCCAAGCAACAATGACATTTGAGTGCTGAGCACTCTATGTACCAGGGACTAGACACAAGGTTCTTTGCGGGATGTTTCACTCTAGAGGCGGTTACTCTGATTCACACATGTCAGGATGCTGAAGAACTGGGGAAGCACAGAACAGGTGTGGACATGGGAGTCTCTAACTGCCGAATGCAGGCCTTTCTCCTGTAGAGCCCTGGCCAGACCCATCAACCACTGACAAATTCCTACAAACAGTGCAAGGGAACAAGGTTGTGAGAGGTCAGCACTGCGCAGGACTCCCCCGCAGCATGCACAGATGACTTACACACCATCCTCTCCCGCCCATTCTCTCTGTGCGCATGTGTGTGCAGGCTGTACATCTGTAACCAGGGCTGGCCTGGAACTCACAATCCTCCTCTCTCAGCCTCCCAAGTGCTGGGATTACAGGCATACACAACCACGCAGGCTCTTCTCTCTGAACTAGTCTTCAACTACAGTCTGCCATCAGGTAGTCTCACAGGTCCCTGCTAAAGTGAGAGGCAGATCCAAAAGCAGGGACCAAGTTACCCTCAAGTCCTGTGCTAGCAGTTAGAATTTCACACCCTTAGTGTCAGCCTCCCACAGAGGGCCTGTATCTCAGAGAGGGTCCATGTCCTGCAGGGGTTTTGTGGCAGAGGATGTGACCTGCAGCTACGTCAACCGTGCAGAGAAAGGCCACCTCTGCTGCACGATGGTGCAGACGGTGTGGGCAGCGACTAAAGCAGCCTTTATTTCCTTTATCTCAGTAGAGTGACGCAATCCTTCCAGGCCTGGCACCAAGAAGCAATGGTCAGTGCTCTCTTCTTCCACTCCCTGCAGCCCTATGCCATGCTTCACTGCAGCCCTGCAGATGTCTGGGCTCCCCTCGAATCACACTAAGCACTCACAATCACATAGCCAAGGAGAACGTTACCTGGAGCATGGTTGAAAAGTGTCTTATAGCTTCATCGTAGAGACCGCTGCCGACCAGCACGTAAGCAATAGCTGTGAGACGAAAGAGAAAAACATTGGAGAAAGGAAGAAAGGCAGGCAGGCTCTGCAGTCAGTAAATCCACTCTGCCTTGTCTCAAAATGCAGCTGAGAAAGGGGTGCCCTTAAAGAACCTAGAAGCAAGCACACAGGGTGCCATGGGTACCTCCCACATTTACTTTCCAGTGCTGGCTGTGCGGCCTATAGGCAGCATGGAGACTAGGATGTCGGCACCGGGGCATACCTCACAGTCCTTCTTAGGCCTTGGAAGAACTCCAAACCTTTAGGAATGGAGGGTTCTTACTCTCTGAGCGGTTAGTACAGGACAGTACAATTATCCCCTCCACTTGCAGACAAGCAGATGAAGTGCCGGTGGCTGAGGGGCTGCCTGACAAGAGTGCCACCAAGTGCGGCCCTGAGAGCAGGTCCAGCTTCCAGAGCCACGCTTCCCAGACTGCCACACAAGACACAAGGCCAGCTTTCTGAACCTGCTTGATGGCTAAAGCAGGTTCAGTTCCTGGCTGTGTGAGGAGGGGGACCCTAGAAACCTCTCCAAACTCCCTGGTTCTTGCTTAATAAGCCAGTGGTAAATTTTCTTAAAGATCCCTCTCAAATACATTTTTAGAATTCCGTATTTTCCCATAACTGGTCTTATCTGCTATACAAAAAAAATGAGTTATAAAATAGAACCGAGGTGCTGAGCGGTGGCTCAGAGAGTAAGAGTACTGACTGCTCTTGCACAGGATGGACATGGACGCAGGTCCCAGCACCCACATGATGGCTCACAACTGTCTGTAACTCTTAATTCCAGGGGATCCAACACCCTCTTCTGACCTCCAAGGTCACATACACAGTGCACATACATGCATATGGGCAAAAACACACATTCTCATAAAAGAAATATATATATAATATGCATATTATATAGAGATATATAAGTATATCTATATATATAAAATACAGTCACACACACACAGACACACACACACACACACACACACACACACACACACACACACACACACACACACACACACACACACACACACTAAAATGGAACAGAAATTCAGGGAAACCCTTGGTTTGGAACATAGATCTGTCTGGGCCCTGACTCCCCTCAAAAGAGAACAAATAAGACCCCGATTTTGCAACACCTACCCACAACTTCAAAAATACTAATCTGCATCTCCCTCAAACGTAAGTAGTTATCGGGGTATAAATTTTACTGTGGGGACCCAGAGATAAACAAAATGACAGAGACAAACCCGGAATAGCTACAATTCCAGCAGAGATCTCTACTGCCAGCAGCTGTCTCTGGACACGGACTCTGCCAATAGCTGTTTTATTTCCAAGAAGAATCTCTGTCCCAGAAGAGCCTAACTCAGCTCAAGCTTCCTGGGCTGTCCCAATGGATGCACAAGGCAGGCTCGTCCCAAGCTGTGCTTTTGCTGTTGTTTTGAGTTTATTTTTATTCTGGCTGCAGGCACATCTGCAGCACACGCATGCCTGGTGCTCACAGGGGCCAGAAGAGGGAGCCAGACCCACTGGACTGGAGGTGCTGGGACTAGGACCTAGTCCTCCGGAAGAGCAGCCGGTTCTCTGAGCTCCTCTGCAGCCTTGTACCCAAGCCTGATTCAGCTGAAAGAAGCCACCAGCCCACAAAATCCGCCTGACTGAGCCTTAGGGACAGTGTGTTCTCAAAGCTACCCCCAGAGAACAGCACGAGGTGGGCAGAGGTCGCAGTGTTCCACGGTGACAAAGCTGAGGGAAGGATTCATCACAGGAGGACTGAACTACCATGACGAGGGGCCGGCCGGCCACAGTGGGGATGAAACAACCATGGCAGTCAGATGCCGTCGGGGGCCTCCTATAGGTACATGCAGGAGCTTGGATCCTGGGTCCGTCTGTCCCTGTGTGGCCCTGTGCTCGCTGGGGCTCCACTCTCCAGGCGTGAGCTCACTGGGCAATGAGTACCTCAGCAGTCATTAGATGTGGGGACCCTGCCTGTTTTAACGCATGCCAGGAATGGCCAAACCATGAAGCTCCTCTGGAGGCCCGAATGAATGTGATTGGTCCCACCTACGATGCTGTTCTGGATCTCCTTCCTTTCACTTCCCCGCTGTTCATGACAGTACACGACTCCTCTAGCACAGAGTGGCTGATCTTACTAACATCTTCGCTAATTTCCATAGAAACAAACCCAGGGCTAGAATAGTCCTTACCGAACACTGTACAAAACTCTTTTCTTCCTGCCTGCCTGCCTGCCTTCCTTTCCCTTGTTTGAGCCAGGGCCTCCTGTGTCCCAGGTTGTTTCCTATTTAGCCAAGGATGACCATGAACTTTTGATCCTCCTCTTTCCACCTCCCAAGTGCTGGGATTACACCACATCTAGTTTACAGACTAGGCAAACATTCCACCAGTTGACACACATTCCCAGCCCCCACCCAAATCTTTGGTCATGATGCACACCACACAGAAGGTCTGGTAAGTCTGACTGGCAGTGCCAGTCTCCTGCCTGTCCCTCCCACCTGGCTTCCTATCTGTATCTGATCATGACTCTGGGCGGGTGTCACGGGGTGCTCCCATGGGTCTGGGCGGGTGTCACGGGGTGCTCCCATGGGTCTGGGCGGGTGTCACGGGGTGCTCCCATGGTCTGGGCGGGTGTCACGGGGTGCTCCCATGGCTCTGGGTGTTACGGGGTGCTCCCATGGGTCTGGGCGGGGTGCTCCCATGGGTCTGGGCGGGTGTTACAGGGTGCTCCCATGGGTCTGGGTGTTACTGGGGTGCTCCCATGGCTCTGGTGGGTGTCACAGGGTGCTCCCATGAGTCTGGGCGGGTGTCACGGGGTGCTTCCATGGCTCTGGGTGTTACGGGGTGCTCCCATGGGTCTGGGCGGGTGTTACGGGGTGCTCCAAGACTGGGGTCTCACCTAATTCTTCATTGGTGCTGTCATTGTCAGTAGCAAATGGGAATCTCTTCTGCTCGGCAATAGACTTGGCCTGGCTCTGAAAACAAACAAGCAAACATCTTTTGGTTTCTAACAAACAATGCAAGCCCTGCACGAGAAGCCTGTGAGGAAGCTGGAGCTGCGCTTGCGCTCTACGGAAGCAGAACACATGTGCCACTGTCTGCTGACTGAACTTGGAGAACACGGTTTGTGGGTGAAAGCACCTCTGTCTCCCAGAGCAACGTCTCTCTCCTGTGGGGATCAGTCCTTCTGGCTACTCTGGGGCCCCTGTGTCTGGGCAGGCTCTTTTGTGCCTTGAGTTATGTTGAGAAGATCAGTCCTCCAGCATGGCTTGAACAAGAATACCAGGTAAAGTATACGAGTATTCTAGAATCCACAGCTACAAGCTGGACATAAAGGAATCTGGCCAAGAAACAAGGCGAGGTGCTGAATGCTCTCCCAGTAATGCTCGCAGCCGTGTAGTGTGAGGCATACGGCTGGTGTGTGTCAAGGCGCACACAGAGACCATGTGTGACCAAAATGTCAGGACAGGAACAGGAAATATGCTGCCTCGGAAGCAAGCATTTTCTTAAAGGCGGTATCTTGTTATATAGCCCTCGATGACCCAGAACTCTGTGGAGCCCAGGCTGGCCTTGAACGCTGCCACACTTGACTGAGTGCTCTTAAAGGCCATCTTCAGCCACCACACAGACGGTGCTAACGGGTTCTAGAGAAATCACATTTTGGTCTACAAACAGCTGCTACTTCTCCAGAGGCTCTGCCAGCACACCGAATGGTGATGCACATGGCCTACAGCACCTGAATTAAAACCATGGGGGCTGGCAAGATGACTCAGTGGGCAAAGGTGACAAGGCTGGCTTCCTGAGTTCGAGTCACAGAACAACACAAAAGGAAAACCAATTCCCGTAAGTTGTCCTTTGACTCCTACACACGCACCTCGGCACATGTGCACGTACGTGCACACATATACACATACAGGTAAGTAAATAAATGTAAAAATGTTATTAAAACAATCAGTTCCAGGCTGGAGTTGCCACAGACACAATTCAAACTCCTAGGCACATATGAAGGAAAATCTACGCCAGGAGGGACAAACGATCTGTTACCCAGGCAAACCTGGAGAGCGGGACGGGGACAGCCCCACTCCTAAGCTTATCTTTTCTTACGCACAGAGCCTGCTGGAACACAGAACTAAGTGGTGACCAATGAGCCACACTGCCAACCACAGCGACTGGACCACTGTGTCCGACATGGTTAGAGGACCTTCTTGTCATAAACCACAGAGCTCTGCTTGCCTGTGAAGCCAAGAGCAGGCTAGCTCAGATCCGAACACGCACAGGACAGAGTGCCGCCCCTGAGGTCATCGCAGTGTCATGGGAATGCTTCACACTCTGGCTCTTAGTCAAACCACGGTGACAGAGGAACTCGCAGTAGAAAGTCCACGGGGGGACCTGGTCGGTGTCCAGCAGAGTGGAGGACACTTACCAGAATCTTCTCAGTGTTGAGAGAGAGCAGCGAGTCGCAGGGGGCCGAGCCTCTCAGTTCGCAGTCAGATTCATGGAAGTTCAAAAATGACGACTCTGCAAAGCGAACATTCAGTGTCACTCGCTCACCTCAGAGAATTTGAGGGTCGTAAGCTGAAATCTTCAGATGCCACGGAACCAAACTAAAGGCAAGCTAAAGTTCAGAGGCTTTCTCCACTCCAGCTGCGTGGGGTTCTACAGGGCACAGTGAGTGCCCTGCTGCCTGTCACAAGCAGCAGCAGAGCTTCCGACTGGAGACTGGGGTCAAGAGTGGTGACCATTCTAAAAGAGTGGGTGGAGCCCACACGGTCTACAACCCAGATGCCAGTGGCTGAGGGGCAGCTGAGCTAAACACCTCTCTGTAAGGCAGCATCTATCCACCTTAGGCTCAACATATACCATCTCACATGTGTGCACATACACACACACACAAGAACAACTTAACATATACCATCTCACATGTGTGCACATACATACATACATAAGAACAACTTAACATATACCATCTCACATGTGTGCACATGTGCGTGCGTGCACATGCATACACACACACATACACACAACTTAACATATACCCTCTCACATGTGTGCACATACATACACACAAACAACATACACCCTCACTTGTGCACACACACGCGCACACGCACACACACATACACAAGAACAACTTAACATATACCGTCTCACATATGTGCACATACACACATATACAAGAACAACTTAACATAAACCCTCTCACATGTGTGCACATACCCCCACACACACTCACACACACAAGAACAAAGCCTAACACCACAAGACCTGAAGAAACGTGTCCCACGACTCAAAGGGAAAAAGACAGTCAGATTACAAACGAGCAAAGGGCCTCGATGGGCAACTTCCTAGAGATACACAGGAGCCACTGAACACAGGAAAAGGCCACCAATGTTATTAGAGGAACCTAATCTGAAGCACAATAAGGGCCTCCGCCCAGCCCACAAGGCGGCTGTGAGAAACTGGAAACTTGGGCACTGGTGGAAGGACTGCACAGTGATTTAGCCACCATAGAAAATGAGTTGGCAATTCCTCAGGTCACTCACAGAACCACCAGTGCGACCCAGCAGCTCCATCTGTGAAGACATCAAGAACTGAATATGGGAACTCAAACGAATGCTGTAGCCGGGTTCGTGGGAACAGTACTCATGGCTTCCGAAAGGAGGGTAACAGCCCGAGTAGCCCAAGCACATAAGCAGATGAACTGGGGGGACACACAGGATGGACTGATCATCCCGCCACAGCAATGAAGTGCCCATACACACAACATGTTAAAGTGCCCATACACACAACATGTTAAAGTGCCCATACACACAACAACATGTTTAAGTGTCTCATGCGTGAAGCTCAGCCACAGAAACAGAGTACACAATGCCCAAAAGGGTCACTTTGGTAACAATGGGGACAGAAGGAGAAGTGGCTTCTCCAGGGCTGAGGGACTGAGTAGACCGGAAATGCCCCACATCAGTGGTTAAAAACCCTTTGGGGGTCAAATATCCTTTCACAGGGGTCGCCTAGGAGCCCTGGAAACCCAGAAATTCACATTACGATTCGTAGCATAAATTGCAGTTATGAGGTATCAAGATAATTTTATGGTTGGGGGGGCACCGCATCATGGGGAACTGTAATAAAGGGTCACAGCATTAGGAAGGTTGAGGACCACTGGCACATGGGGTAAGGACCCTCCCGGAGAGGGACAGAAATGTTCAAAGTAGCTGTGGAACACGGGAAATGTACACCTGCGAGGGTTTCGTGCTGTGAGACCCTCACCCTGGCAGCTGTTTTAAAAGTGCCACAGTGACTAAAGAGCGCAAAGAACAGAACGCTGGGCAATACTAGGTCCCTGAGAGCCACACCCAGAGGAACAAAGGCAAGGATACGCCAAGGACAGCAGCAGACCTTGGTGCCACAGGAGCGCTAGCTGTGCTGGATCATAACCAATAGGGGGCAGGGATATCAGCGGGCTAGGGGTAAGGGCACCTGTCACCAAGTCCCAGGACACGAGTTCAGTCCCTGAAATCCACCTGGTGGAGGGAGAACTGATTGCTGCAAGTTGGCCTTTGACCTCCCCATGTGCACTGTGACACAGGCACGTGTGCGTATGTGTGCATGTGTATGCGGTGTGTGTATGTGTGTGTATGTGTGTGTGTGCATGTGTGTGTGTGTACACGCCCACCTATGCAAGTATGTGAGCGTGCACAGGGTAGACAAACAACAAGCAGACAAATAAGTGTAAAAAATACTTTTTTAAGGAGGCTTGGGCCGGTTGTGGTGGCGCACACCGGTAGGATTTGCTGAAGGAGGCAGAGGCAGGAGGATCACGAGTTCGAGGCCAGCCTGGGCTACACATTTTGGGGCTGGGGACGGGGCTCAGTGGTAGAGCGCTTACCTAGGGCGCAAGGCCCTGGGTTGGTCCCAGCTCCGGAAAAAAAAAAGAACAAAAAAAAAAAAAAAAAAAAAAAAAAAAAAAAAGGAGGCTTGGAAGGCCAGGCATGGGGAAGCAGACCTTTAATCCCAGGACTTGCCAGACAAAGCTGGGGACTGTCTGTGAGTTCCAGACCAGCCAGAGCTACATAAGACTGTCTCAAAGAGCCAAAAACAAACACACAGAGATAAATAGGAGGCCTGGCAGTAAAGAGGGAGCAGGACAGAGCGCCCCAGGCCCACCTCACTGCCTCTGCCCTAATGGCTTGGCCTTGCAGACTCCAATTGCAATTTGCACTTCTCCCAGTTTTAAATGGCTTCCGCCATGGACACGGCATGCTGTGGACACGGCACATGGTGGACACTGTCCCGTTCCTGCTTCTGCACTGATATGGTAGTATTTTACTAAGCTGTCATGGCCCCCACCTGCACACACTTACCGGACTAGGATAGAGCCCGACTAATATAGTGCTGAGCCACAGGGTGTGGACAGTCCTGAGTCTCTTTGTCTACCTGCTTTGCTGATCCTCCTGCTTTGCCTGCAGAGGGCTGGACCACAGGGGTTCTCTGACACACCCAGCTTTTTCTCGCTTTCTGACCACTGGAGTCTATGCAGCATAGCACACGGAAAAGTTCCCGCCCACTTATTTTCCTAATAGCTGGTCTGCTGTCCAAGCCCTGGTGACTAGATCATCAATTTGTCTGCCATCGTCACGCTCCATCCTGGATCCAAGAGATCCTTAGGATTACTTCAGTTCGACTACAGCCAGGCAAGGTGGCAAATCCCTGTGATCCCAGCGCTCAGACAGCTGAGGCAGGAGGACTGCCACAAGTTCAAAGTCTGCCTGGGCCACATGACAAGACTCCATCTCAGCAAACAAGAACAACAAAAATCTCTTCAACTTCTGTAAGAACCATGACAGGTGGCAGTCTAATCTCTGCACGGGCGCATTATTTCTAAGAACACATATTAATTCTTATTAATTGGGAATTTAAAACTCTCTCTCTCTCTCTCTCTCTCTCTCTCTCGGGCATTTGGAATAGCCTAAGAACTACTGTGGATTTTGCGTCTGCTGCTCCTGCTCACGAGAGCTTTCCAGGAGTGTCCGAGCATAAGCAAGCAGCTGTGTACAGCAGGGAGAGACTGGGCACGTGCTGCTGCTATGGTTGGTTCTCAGCAGGAGGACATGGTACTAGGTTAGGGTTTCGTTGGCTTGAGGTGACCTTGTAGCCCAGGCTGTGGGCAGAAATGAAAAGCCAGACCTGAGAGGGAAAAGCAGGCCCTTTCTGCTACAGACCTGAAGGAGAGGACGAGTGTCTGCCTGTGACCTAGGGAGGAAGTCAGCAGCGGCACAGGGGACAGAGAAGTCGGAGGAGAGTGATAACTCCGCTTTTATGTCAGATGCATGAGCAAGGGCCAAGTGGACACAGTGGCGGTGTGGACAAGTTCAGGAGTCCTTTCACTGTGACGGAGACCATTAGATGAGCTGCCAGGAAGGACTGGACAGCTTTACTTACTGAGATCGAGAACGGACGTAGGTGAGGGAGAAAGGCTGAATTTAACGACTGCCCACTTGCGGACGCAGTCTGCATCTCATCTCACTGCGCTATTCCCCCGACTAAACCGGCTGCTTTGGAGGCAGTAAGTGTCCTGCTGGCTCAGAGCTCGGGCACCTCGGCGGCTGCCTTTAGTGCCCTTGCTTCTGTGCCCCGATCTTTATGATGGGAGGAGCTACAGCCAATTGCAGCTAAGGACACAGCTCGGCTTGCAGGAGATGGCAGTTCCCTGGCACACATTGAGTGGTATTAAAAAAAACAAAACAAAACCAAAAACCCAACCATTTACTGGTGTGTGTATGCGGAGTGTTATTTTTAATATATGTACATATATGTATAAATATATAACATTTACTGCTGTACATGGATGGACATGCCAGTGTGCAAGTAGACGTCAAAGAACGACTTGTAGGAACCACTTCTCTCCACCACGCGGTCCCAGGGTTCTAACGCAGGTCATCAGGCTATGGAAACTGCCTTTACACACTGAGCCATCTCATTGGCCTAGGTTGTATATCTCTTATCTGAAGTGTTTGGACTAGAAGTCTTTCGGATTGAGGGGATATTTTTGTTTTCTTTTCTTTTTGATTTTTAAAGATGTATGTGTTCAAGTGTTTTGCTTAAATTTGCTTATGTGCACCACTTGTGTGTCTGGAACCCTCAGAGGCTGGAGGGCGTCCCACTAGCTCGATCCTGGGATTATTCATCCCAACAACTTTAACTCTACGTCATTATTCTGACGGAGCGCAGTTCTCCGTCACACATGGATTGTGCTACAGTCACCAAGTGGATGGAGGCACCTTAAAGAAACAAGGACAGGACCGTCACCCAGGAGCAAACAAGTCTGTCACTTAAAAACTTTGCCTGAGGGCTGAAATGTGGCTCAGTGGGTAAAGCCCTTGCACAGCAAGCACGAAGCTTCAGCACCGAAATAAAACCAGGTGTGGTAGCACACACCTGTGATCCTAGCATTTCAGGGAAGTAAAGGCAGAAAGATCAGAAGTTCGAAGTCACAGTCTGCTGTGAAGAGAGCTGGAGACCAGTCTGGGATACACGGCGCAGTATCTCAAAAGGAGAAAAAAAAAAAAAGCCTCACCTTAGCTCATCATTCCTTACTGCAAAGGAGGAGAAAGCAAAGGCATTTTGGGAATTAATAGAGATACACGTGACTGGATTACTAAGGTGTGGCTTCCGATGTCTGTAAAGAGCCAGCCAGGGTTCTGCTCCAATGACACACCATGTGGGTTTGTACATGAGCAGAAAACCTGAATTCTTTAGTCAGTGGGCAAGTTCCAACTGATACAGTCCCTAGCTTGCTAGATGCATGAAAGGGAGGGGTCAGAGATGTATCTGGGATCTATCCAAGGTCACTCTCTCCGGAGCGCTGCTGTCAGCACAGGGAGTCTTCTCTCACGGCCTTGCACAACAGCAGTGACATGGGACTCCACACTCCCCCCACTCCCCCCACTCCCCCCACTGCCCAGCATCACTCCTCTAGCCAGGCGTCTCAGGTCAACTCGAGCTACACCAAACTCAGGTCCCCGCAAGGGACTCAGTCAGGTCATTAAAGTACGGCACATTCATCAACGCCCGGCGTACACACAGCTTTCCTGTGGCTATGCAGTCCGAAACACTAGGATCGGTGATTCACTTTAATGCACATGTAAAGTCTGAAACCCTAAGTATTATTTAAAAACACAAGTCTGGGGGCTGGTGAGATGGCTTAGGGGTTAGGAGCACTGGCTGCTCTTACAGAGGTCCAGCAACCAAGCAAGAGGTGGCTTAGTACCGTCTATAAAATGGGATCTGATGCCCTCTTTTGGCATACAGGTGTACTTGCAGACAGAGCACCCGTGCATTAAAGGATCAATAAAACTAATTAAAAATAAATAAAAAGTAAAACTAACAAGTTTCAAGCCTATTAGTCCCAGCACTCAGAAGGCAGAGGCAGGCGGATCTCTGAGTTTGAGGCCAGCCTGGTCTACAGTCTTAGGACAGTCCAGGATATGCAGAAAACCCTAACTTGAAAAAAAAAATAACAAAAATAAATAAAATTTTCCGCAAGTTTAAGGTGTAGGGATTACTAACGCTTAATGAAATTATGCTGATACGCAAAAAGACTATTAGAACATAACCCAAAATCAAACCAATCCCAAATCCGGGCTCTTCCAGGGTAGCCTTGCCTAGCTTCTCTTGACTTCTGGGAAAACGGTAATGAACACTAACTCGCTCAGCACCAACAAAGGCACAGGACGTCTCATACTGTGTAATGGGGCTGGGGAAGGGAATTTGGAAAAGACTCTCATCAGTGTTTCCTCCCACAGTTCCAAATTAAAAATAGGGCCAACCACTGAACTGAGAACAGGGTCCCCGTTGGAGGAATTAGAGAAAGGATTGAAGGAGCTGAAGGAGCTTGCAACCAATAAGAATAGGGGGAATGGGAAGTGGTTGGAGAAGGGGAACACCCTTATAGATGGGGAGGGGGATGGGATAGGGGGCTTATGGCCGGGAAGTCGGGAAAGGGAATAACATTTGAAATGAAAATTTTAAAAAATATCAAAAAAAAAAAAAAAAAAAAAGAAAGAAAAAAAAAAATGAATGTATATGAGTTGGGTTTTTTTTTTTTTTGAGCAAAAAAAAATAAAAAATAGGACCACAGGAATAAGAAAAAAATTACTTTTATTTTGAAAATAAAAATGTTCAGGTTTTGAGGCACATGTGTTTATTCTCAGCACCCAGGAGACTGAGGCGGGAGGACTGTCACAAACTCAAGGGCAGCCTGGGCTACATAGTGAGTTCCAGCCCAGGCTAGCTTAAATTAGTGTAAGCCAATCTCAAACAAAAATAAAGAAAAAAAAAAAAAAAAAAAAAAGGAAGAATAAATAACCTAGCAGATGGTTTCCTCTCCTTTGAAAGGGTGGAATTAATTTCTCAGGTCTGAAGCAGGCCCAGAGGTTAAGACCCAAGGTTGGTTCCTAGCACTCGCAATCACCTGTAACTCCAGCTTCAGGTGACTGGATGCCCCTTTGGCCTCTATGACCTCCCACGCACACCTACCGCCCTCCACAAAGACATAATTATAAGTAAATCATTTTTTTTTTAAATACTATCTTCTCATGGGAAAATAAGATCAAAAACATTATAAACTATTTTCATTAGGAAACATAAAAATATACTAGAGTTCAGAATATCACCATGGGCTGGGGAACATGTAAGCCCAGGGCAGAGATACACAGCATCCAGTTCACACAGAGGCCTCCAGCTCCATCTCCTTGCTCCAATTGTAACCATTTGCTCCTCCACCACAGGGGGCGCTGCAGTTAAGAGAGTAAGTGTGAGCAAGGCTAATCAGCTGCACACTGAGACCCAAACCGGCAACTATTATTGCCTGAGAATGACCTGGAGGACAGTTAGGCAGCTCTTTGCCCCAAGTCTAGAGTCTGGCTTGACGTGGGCAAGCAATGGTATTCCAAAGATGCCCTCATAGTGAGGTCAGACCTGTATGATTTGGGAGACCTGGTAGGTTCTGGATATCAAAAGTAGACCATTGTGTTGGTGCTGTAATAGCCCCTTTCGTTTATGGCATGCTTACTTGCAGATCCTGAATCTGACCCCACAGTCTAGGACAAGTGCCTGAGGAAAGCTTCACAGAGTCCAATTTCCATATAATGGGCCAGGGTTGGGAGAAACAGAGGAGAGGCATTTCCTACCAAGAGCCCTTCCTTGGAGGTTAAGACAGAACCTGTCTGCAAAGTTGAGCATGGATGCTCACACTTGTGATCCCAGCATTTGGGGGTTAAGGAGATGAACCATGGTAAATGCAAGTTCAAAGCCAGCCTGGGCTCCGGGAGACCCTTTCTCAAAAAACGAAGAATGCAAAGCAACTATTGCCTGCTCTCTGTTCCTGCGTCTATAGCTGGGGCATTGGGACCTAGCCTTTTCATTGTGTCTCACTTTTCCCTTCCAAGGCAAAGGGCTGCCATCCAACAGGGTAAATTAAGCTGCCAAACTAACAAGGCTAAATGAGGAAATAAAACCTCACATTCAAGTAAACGGAGACTCCTATTTAGACAAGTTCACGACAGGTAATCCCCTGCCCTGAATCAGGTGACATTAACAACTTACTAAGGAATGCTGGCCACAGGACACTGTTGGCAGGCCAGAGGCGCAAAATAAGTCCAAAAGCCATTCCAAGAAGCCAGATGGTGCTCAAAGGAAGTCAGATTGCACTAATCTTGAGATTGCATCTCAGCTAAGAAACTAAGTAGTGTCTGGGCATGCATAAGGTGCTGGACATCAGTGGGATGACTAAAAAGGCATCATCAGCTAGCTGCTACTAGGTACAGAAGACCCAGGCCTTTCTTTCCCACGGCAAAATGGAGGGTCACCCACAGAGGGGAAGGGACGGTGGAGAGGGTACTGATGGGTAAAAATGCCCATTGTGCAACTCAAAACAGAAAGAGAATGTGCATCTTGCCCAGAGTGATCTTCCATGACTTATTCTACAAGCCTACAACGTCTGACTTCAATGAATGAGCCCGAGCGACAGGAATGCACGCAGGATCAGGCCTGAAGCTCTCCCTCTACTACGGTCAGGGGTGCACCTGAGGAGCAGAGTCAGTGCTGCTGAAGGCATCCCGCAAATCCAACCTGCTTGGATCTCTCAGGATTGGATTCCTGGGATAGGGACCGAGCAAGTCACCCACCGGGGCAGGCAGAAAGAAGTCTGACTTCCTGGCCCGTGCACGACAGCAGGCATCCTCCAGGCGGGTCCACGTCCCCGCCGCCCGCCTGAGCCCATCCCCGGTGCCCCCACCTCCCAGGTGCTTCCACGCTGGGCAGGGGCGGCCGCAGGGAGAGGGCGGCTCGGCCCACTCACCGCACTCCGGGTACTGGTCCGCCCAGTCCCCCGACTGCGGGCAGCCGCCGCCCGCCGGGGCCTCCTGCTGCTGCCGGTGCTGAAGCTCCTGCTTCAGCAAGGACAGCGGAGAGTAGTGCTCGGTGGCCCGCGCGCAGGCCAGCGCCCCCAGCAGCAGGAGCAGCGGCCGCACCACCGTGGCACCCAAGCTGCCGGAGCAGCCGCAGCCGCGACCGGCAGGTGCCATCTTCCCGCACGGCGCAGGCGCGGCCCTGCTCTGCCCGCCGCGGGCAGGTGGGCGCGGCGCGCAGCCGCAGTACCCGCTGGGAGTCGTAGTCCGCACCCTGTTAGCCTCAAGTGCTCATTCAGTGCTTGGACTACAAGTCCCTGGAAGCCCCTGAGTGTCCTCTCCAAGGCCAGTCCAAGCGTCTTCCGTCAGCAGCCGGAAGTAGAAGCCCTAGAGTGGCCATGGGGACGGGCGGGCGTAGGGGGATGCGGTCCGGGAAAGGCACGGAAGGCGCGGCGGCGGCGGCTTCATCCTCTTTCTTGTATCGTTGTATCGAGTGCAACCGGGAGGCCCGGGAACTGTACCGGGACTACAACCACGGCGTGCTCAAGATAACCATCTGCGTGAGCGCGCCGGGGGGGCGGGGCGGGGCGGGGCGGGGCGCGGCTAGGAAGGCGGATCCGAACGTGCTGAGGCCTGGGAGCTTGAGCACGTGGGGGAGGAGTGGTCCATATGATGGCGTGAAAGAGAAAGCAAGGATGAGCTTGAAGACTGCCTAGGTCATGAATGTTATAAGACTTACGGCATCCAGGAGTGCTGGCGCATTTCTGTGACTCCAGCACTCCACTCGCAGGCCAGGCAGGAGGAGGATCAAGAGTTGGAGGCCAGCCTCGGTTACCTAGAGAGAGACTGTCTGAAACGAATAAACGAATGATGGAGAGAGATGCGATTCACTGAGGAAATAGGAATGGTTAGCAGGAAGCGTGTCATTCTCTTGTTGAGGCTGAGGAGATGGAAGCAATATTTGAGGTCCGGTGCTGTAGGGATTTCTTAGAAGAAAACGGTGTCTTTTCAGGATACTTGTCAATTAAATAGTAAATAACACAACAATTTAACCAAAGTAGAAAACATTTATCACGCCCAAGGATGTTGCTCGGGTCCGTAGGGTGCTTGCCTGACACGCAGGAAACCTTATACTCCGGCTCCAGCTCCACGCCTGTAATCCCTGCAGTTAGGAGATGGAGGCGGGAGGTCCAGAAGAGAAAGAGAGGAGGAGATAGAATGAATGTCTCCCTGTGTGTTTCCTCCCTATACTCAAAGTGAAGGCAGGAGGAAGCAGTGGAGAGGCTGCTGGTGGAAGAGCACCCACTGATCCATCAGTTCCACAGATGGAGAAAGTCAGCGAGCTCCCTATGTGTCGGGTGCCATGAAAAGGCTGGACAACACAGGGCATGACGCCTGATAGTAGAAGTAGCCTCTTTGGGTAGAGGTCACTGGCATCTCATTGTAACAGTCAAGGCAAGGTGGCATGCTCTCTTAGCCTTCTAAACTGTAAGGTCCCTGAGGTTAGAGGACAGTGGCTCCAGGTGATGAGCTTATTGGAGCCCATGCAGCTCCGGAGAAGGAGAGCTCTTGCTATTTTGTTCCCACAGCACAGGCATCTGGCTAACAAATGATACAGAAGGAATAGGAGTTTTGTGTTTCCTGAGGCTGGTCTTTCCCCTCCTGCCTCCAAATTGCTCTGCCTCCCTGTTCTTACATTTGGGGTACTGTCCAAAAGTGGGATGTAGATAGCTTTTCAAAGATAGAGAGAGGGATTTGCCAACTTAACAGTTTCTCTCAGCAATAGTCTTCAGTCTCTGGGCCTGAACCTCAGGCCTGAGGAGAAGAGAGAGGCTCCACGTCAGTGCAAAGGAAGGGGATCTGGAAAGAACCTCTGTCCTGAGCTTGATATCTGAGTGTAGATGCTCTTACCTCACAGGTGATTTCAGGCAACTGAAAGACGTGAACCTCTATGCCTCCATTTTGACAGAGAGATTGACATTCCAGAAGCCAAGCACAACTGCGGGTTCACCTGGTAACTGGAGAGGCCTGGTGTTTCTTACAGTGGTGTGACTGAAGTAGGGCAGCTCTTCCAGGGGACAGTGAATCTGTTTTGTTGTGTTGACGTCCAGGGTTACAGTTCTCCAATGCACTTGACTTTTTTCTAAAGTCAGTTAAAAGGTGATGGTGGTCGGCCTGTGGTTTCTGTTTGTGTGTTATCCTGTCAGCCTTTCAGAGTTCACTTGGACTCGCAGCCACTCTTTTTTCACTGAGTGATACCATCCGGGCAAGTTTGAAACTGACACTGTTTCAATGTCCACATGTTGTATAACAACCGGTTCTAATTCTTCTCCTCATAGTATTAGAGGATGAGAGGAAGCTGTTTGGGATCTGAGGGAGTCCGATTTAGGTGACAAAGACCCAGACTGTAAACCCAAGTCTCTGCACACAACACAGCACCCTCCGCTGTGTCTGTGGTAGCAAAGAAAGAACGTTTTCTTTCCAAGTTCTTTTTCATTGGAAAAAGACCAGGCTTGGGATTGCTGCCACTACCCTGGTCTCTCGGGAGCTAAAAGATAGGAACTTTGTTGAACACCCATCTCCAGATCCGGAGTCACAGCCTACACCACAGCTTGTCAGCCGGTGTGCTAGAGAGATTAGCTGTTAAGAAACCGTACAACTGAAAGTGGCATTGAAAGCTTTTGTGCCTGGAGTGGCTCCTTACATCACACTCCTGTCTGACTCCTGTCTGTTTTGTTGTGTGATTTCAGACAGGGTCTCCTTATTCAGCCCCTGCCAACTCAGCATCCTCCCACCTCCGTGTCTTCAATGCCGGGGGCTTAGTTGCTTGTTATTTTAAATATGGGTCTTTCTAGTTAGCAGCTTTTATTTAGTGTCTTCTTCTTACATGGGTGGACATTTTTAATGGGAAGATTTTAAATTGATGCCTAGACACGCTGTTGCTGGGAAAGTCCAAAACAGACTTCGATTTTTAAGTCCTTTCAGAACCTGTTAATTGTTTGCTCTAATATTATTTTGTTTTTTTTCCCCCAGAAATCCTGCCAGAAACCAGTAGACAAATATATTGAATATGATCCTGTTATTATCCTGATTAATGCCATTTTATGTAAAACACAGGCTTATAGGCATATTCTCTTCAACACTCAAATAAATGTAAGTTCTGGAATTTAAAATTTTTTAAAATTGTGCGTGCGTGCGTGTGTAAGGATATGTGTACCCTGTTGCAGGTGTGTGTGTGCGTGCATGTGTGAGCGTGCGTACACACGCGTGGGTGTGTAAGGAGGAAGGATTTGTGTACCCTGTTGCAGGCGCCTGTGATCGTGACAGCTGGAGTTACAGGCAGCTGTGTGCCTCCTATCCTGGGTTCTGTGAACACAGCTCCTGTCCTCTGTAAAAGCAATCTGTCCTCTTAACTGCCACACCCATTTGCCAAACCTTGGCTTTAAAACTTTTTAATGTCACCCAATGCTTTTGCATTTAAAAGAAATAACAGTTTCAAACAGAATTAGAGAATATGATTCTAACGGGATTTTTCCCTCTCATGTCTGCAGGTTTTCTAGAAGTGATGGATACAAATTTAAAAGAGTGTGCAGAGCTTAGTAACTGCCTGAAGATGTGGTCACAGAGAGACTGGGTGGGGGCATGTAGTCCGGATGCTGCTGGTGTACTACCTCTTAGAATGTTGACTTTGAGCACGGATGCTGCTAGTGTACTACCTCTTAGAACGTTGACTTTGAGCAGAGTAAAGCTAACCAGGTTAGCCGGGTGCATAGGGGCTTCCTCACTGCTGTGACCTAATCCCTGAGGAGAAGCAGCTTCGTTCTGGCTCACAGTTTGAGTCCATTCCGCTGCAGGGAGGCCTGTGGCATGTTGACGAGAGGGTGAGACTGCTTAGCGGAGAAGTGCCAGGGCTGTGCTGGCGTTGTTTTCCCCTCCTTTCCCAGCCAGGGTCCCAGCCAAAGGACCAGTGCTGTGGATCTGCACCTTATCAATGCAATAGGTGGTTTTATTGTTTGTTCTGTTTTTCCAATAGCTAGTATTCTATTCAGATAAGTAGTCTCATTACAAGAGATCTAAGAACATTCAAATAAGAGCTCAAGTAAAATCAGATGTTAAAGATTGGTCATAAAACATCATAGCCAGTGAACGGTGCCACGTTCGCCTACGATCTCCCTGATACGAAACTACATCCTCACCTCAGTGGTCACCAACCCATCAAACACAGCCTCCTCAACTGTAAGCTGTTTGAGCTACCAGCTTTAGGACTTTGAATTACTTTTTTCACACCCTGAATAGCTGTAGGGAGTTGGGAGAACCAGCTCAACATGTGGCCAGTCAAGGATTCCAGTAAGTAAGGCATCAGTCACCAGTGGCAAGGCCCTGTACAAAGTTATGGACAGTCTTGGCCATGGTCTAAGGTGGAAGGAAGGTCTGTCTCTCCAAACCACCAGCAGAATGTCACCCTAGGTGTTTTTTAATCTAATTAGCTTGACAATCAAAATCCAACACAGAATAGGAAACAATTATACCTAGATCTAGGAAACAAACATTAAAAGAAAACTATTTTTTTAAACCACCATTAAATTCATTTTGCACTCTGCTGTTAAGAGAATGCAGGAAATGAAAAAGAAGTCAGAAAGGTACTAACATTTAAGGTTGGGTTTTCAAAATTTGCACTTTTCATACTGGTAAGTGGCTTAGTAGTTTAGGTTGAATTGACAGGTAAATGCAAGACATCAGTTAAATCTGAAACTTGGATAAGAATTGAAGTTTTTCCAGCGTTCAGTCTGGGATTATTGCATGGTATATACTTAAAACAAGCTATTTGTTGTGGGTATAAAATTCAAATCTGACTGGGTATATGTTTTTATTTGCTTAATTTGACCCTCCTAAATTTTGGCAGAACTAGACAGTGAGTGCACTGGTCTGCCCCTCAAATAATCAAGGCCTTTTAAGTGAGCAGAGTGTTGACTTTTCAAGCTTGCTTACACACTGGAAATTTCCTGGTGGAGTAAGGGAGACCTGCCCAGAGCAGCTCAGGTAGCAGCTTTGTGGATGACACTGGGGACGTCCTTTCCAGATGTTTCCAGAGTGCAGCCAGAGGACCTGTGCCAGCCAGCTTGGGGACTTCAGAACCTGAGACTGGGTCAGGTTGGATTGGGTTCACAGACATCCCAAACGTACATCTCCACTGTTAGTTACCCGAGGAAGCTCGGTTTGTGGGAAAGGTGGTCCAGCCGGGGAGATTGGTAAATAAACATTTAGAGTCACAGGAGCTTCTGCAGATCTTCCCTGTGACAGTCTTTTCTCTTCAGCCCTGAGGCTTTTTTTTTTTTTTTTTTTTTAATTCCTGTTCAGACTGATAGTTTATGTGATGTGCTAAAATCGCCAGATTAGCTGGGTGTGGTGGTACACACCCTTAATTCCAACACTAAGACAGGCCAGCCTGGTCTACAGAGTTAGTTAGTTCCAAGACAGTCAGGGTTACAGAGAGAAACCCTGTCCTGGAAAAACCAATCACACACACACAACCTTCAGATTAAATTCATTCTCTTCTGACCTTTTCCACCTATGTAAGTCATGTAAACACTGTATTTAGTTAAGGGGGTGGGGGTGTTGAAAACATGATTCTTGGCATGCATGGTGTGTGCATATCTATCGAGGAATTGCTACAAAATACACCTACCCAGGTTTTACTCTGGACTCCGTTCTCTGATGGTCCAAGCTTGGAAATCCCCCATGACTTTCCAATATGCACTGCTAGTTAAGAACTTGTAACGTAGGGTTGGGGATTTAGATCAGTGGTAGAGCGCTTGCCTAGGAAGTGCAAGGCCCTGGGTTTGGTCCCCAGCTCCGGAAAAAAAAAAAAAAAAAAAAAAAAAAAGAACTTGTAACGTAAGTGAAGAATGTAATTAGCCAGTTAATAACATTGGAAATCCATATGACCTATATGTTCTCAGCACAACTACCGAGTAGACTGTGGTACACATTTAAAATACCTGGAAGGCTGAGGCAGGAGGCCTATCCAGAGTTCCAGACCAGCCTCTACATCGCAAGGCCTTATCTCAAAACAAAACAAAACAACAAAAACCAGTAACCCCTGCGCCTGCTTAGCTGTGGCGTGCCCCTTGGCATGACTTCAGCTCGCCACTTCTTTACCTGATCCAGTGACACTGTCTTTGACTGTCAGATCCATGGGAAACTCTGCATGTTTTGTTTGCTTTGTGAAGCATACCTGCGTTGGTGGCAGCTGCAGGACTCGAGCCAGAGTCCAGCCCCCGATGACGTGATCCGCTATGCCAAGGAGTGGGACTTCTACAGGATGTTCGTGATCGCGTCTTTCGGTAAGCAGAGCTGAGGGGTCTGCATTAGCTAACTAGCACCTCACCGTTCTGATCAAAGCTAAGACGTGGTGAGACAGCTGTACTACAGGAAGGGACCGTATTTCAACTCTACCACTAACCTGCCTGGTGATTTCTCCACCCATGAAATGAGCCAATTCAAGCCAGATTAGATAACATTAAAGGTAGGTTTATTGGGAAGCTGCTCTCCAAAGGATTGAGGCCAGGGGCGTTGTCATGGATCGGGAGTCTGGTGGTAGAGCGAGGCAGGGGGAAGAGGAAGAGAGAAAGGGTGCTTGGACAAGAGAAGAAGAAGAAGGAGGAGAGCAAGCAAAATGTCTAGATTATATAGGGAGCTGTGAAGTTCAAGGTTGAGGCAGGGTAATACCAGATAGGGACAGGGATGCTGGAAAGAGCTGTATGCCAGGTCTGCAATGATAGGTAAAACATGCACCTCAGTCCCCTGTCCTGGGTATGAAATCAATCATCGCCTGCCTGCTTTGTCTTGTAAGGGTAGAGAACACTTACCAGACTAGGCCATTTTGTTTACGTTTTAATCTCCACCTTGAAGGTGTCATCCATCCTCTTATTGGAAACATTAACAGTTGTCTGGGGTCTCCCAGTGCACTATGTTGACTGTGTGGGGCAGATAGGTGTCTGATGGGACTCCCCAGACCGACCTGTGTTTGGAAGCACCTTTCATAGAAATTAAAGCCCAGGGCTTTCTCTCTGGGATCTGAACTGCAGTGAGTTAACGTCTGTGACAGTTTATTTCTAATTCCCAACCTTTTATGCTTCAGAAGCTTTTGACTTAAGCCAGCCTGTGGCAGGCACACGCTGTACTCAGCGGCTCTGGAGGCTGAAGCGGGATTGTTGGAGTCCAACAGGCTTTGGGGCCAGTCTTAGCAAAACATTCTCCATCTCAAAAATAAAAACAGCCCTTGCGTTAACTACACAGCACTGTTTCAGGAATTCTCCACGTGTGATGCCTTCCACACTATATTCTGGATCACGGGCTCTTTTGTCCCCTCTCTGCCACCATCCCTCCCCTCCCTGGTATCATCCATCTTCTCTGAACTCCCAAGTGTCTGACCCAGACCTTTCTCCTGACCTCTGGACCCTGCCTGCTGCTTACCAGCCCCAATGGACAGTTAGTGAGGTGCAGCTCCAAGCCTGGCCGTGCTCTCTCTGCCTCTGCACACGGCCTCCTGCTATAGGTGCTCTGCCTCTGCACACGGCCTCCCACTGCAGTTGCTCAGACCCAAGGCCTCAGTGTCCCAGCTGGAGCCTCCTCGGAGCCCCCTATTCAGTTACTGAATTCCTCGGTCACTCATCTTCAGGAAGGTTCTGCCCCTGCTTCCCATTGCCTCGGTGTCCTGTGGCCTTATCCAAGCTAGAGTAGCCTGACTGGGGGCTGGCACTGTCCCCAGGCCTCTTCACACAAAGTGTTCCCTTTCTGATGAGCCCAGCGCCGTATGGATCTTTCTGTACAGTGACAGAGGGGTCTTGAGTGGGGCGGGCTCCTTCCTTCCTGTCTCAGTGCACCTCCTGCCCCACTTTAGCCTGCTCTGGCCCAGCTGCGTTTTGCACAGTAAGCCTCCATCTGATGGCCTTAGAACTGGCTTTCCCTTTACTCTGGTGCTTGTCCACGATGGCACCATATCTGACTTCATGTCCCTGGGTCTTAGCTCAGTCTCATCTTTGTGACACTTACCCTGACACCACCTCTACTGTCTCACCTAATACAGTGCAGTGCTTATTACTAACTTCTCGCCTATCTGCCTTCTCCCTCTTACTTGAAACCCCTGGGGACTGGGCCCACCATGGCTGCTCAGTAGGCCTTCATCTGGGTGGCTGAAGGGTTCCATACAGATGGACATACCTCCGACCTGAGCCTGTCCTGTCAGTTACCCATTCTCTCTGCAGCGGTGCTGACTAACCTCAAGACTCCTGAGTGTTCGTGGAGTAGACACTGGACATGCGTCAGGGGGAAGCCCTGATGTTCTCTCTTCTGGATGCAGGGGGTGTGACCTGTATTTGGGCTTATGACTGTTCTAATAACCATGATACACATCAGTTCGAAATGTACGGGATTTATTGCTGTTTACATCTTAAAGACACTAATAGTAAGAAAATACTCAAGGAGACTGGAGGATTAGCTCGGTGGTTAAGGGCATGTCCTGATCCGGCAGTGGTTCCCAGCACCCACACCAGGTATCTCACAACACCTGTGACGCCAGCTTCAAGGGCTCGATGCCTGCTTCTGGCCTCCACAGACACTGGCAGTCACGTGTACAAACCCACACACAGACAGGCACAGAGAATTAAGAGTAAAATAAACATTAAAAAAAATACTTGGCTGGTGATGGTGGCGCACACCTGTGATCCCAGCACAGAGACAAGCAGATCTCTGAGTTCTAGGACAGCTAGGGCTACACAGAGAATCCCTGTCTCAGAAAACTTAGAACAAAAAACCTCAAGCACGTCGCCCAACCCAAGAGCTAAGACCTCATCTCAGGCCTTAAAGCAGATCTTTCTCAGATCTTTCAGATCTTGGTGGCTCACATCTATAATTTCAGATGTGGTCCCAGAGCTTTGAGGTACGGCAAAGTCAGATGTTCGAGACCAACCTGGGCATTGTAGTAAGGCACCAGCCCCCACCCCTGCCCAAAAAGATAAAAGGAAAAAAACCTCTAAGACCTATTGAGAAATATTTCTCAAAGCCATGCCTGCAGGATTTGACACGAAGCCCATGGGTGGGCAAGTGCTTGTGTGTAACAGAAAATGGTGTTTTGTTAAGGTGTTTCTTAGGACATCAGCCGAGTTCTGTGTTGGAGTTGGGTTCCCACGGTTTTCAGGGTTAGGTTGAGTGAGACGTCTGTGTTCTCTCATTTGCTCCGTAGAACAAGCTGCCTTTTTCACTGGCATGTTTGCTTTCCTGTGGGTACAGCAACACATGACAGCAAGAGGGGCGCCAGACTTTGTTTTGCTGCTGAAGGCGCTGCTGCTGTCCAGCTACGGGAAGCTGCTGCTGATCCCCGCCGTCATCTGGGAGCACAACCACACGCCTCTGTGTCTCAGGCTCATCAAGGTGTTCGTCCTCACCTCAAACTTCCAGGCGATCAGAGGTGAGTGTGTGCCTTTCTTATTTGACGTATCTGCCTCCAGCCTTCTGGAAGGCTACGTCCTGGCCCTGGGGCCCCTCCACAGACCTGTGTTGGTCCTGCACGTGTTGGTGACGCTCTGTACACAGCAGACACTTAGGGTCATTCGGTTCGGCCATGTGGTGCTGTGAGTGTCCACACCATCTCTCCTGTCTGGCCAAGAGCAAATGCCAGGTGCCTCCCTCCCACAGTTCCTGTCTCCAGATGAGTCTTCAGGTTTTAGGCACTCTGAAAAGCACTGCTGTGAATGAAGCCGATACCTCACCTTCTTTCTTGTTGGGCCCTGACTGAACTGTGACGCTCATCCCCTCAAACCTTCAAGTTGGATGGTGGTGGTAGTGGTTCTAAGACAGTCTCCCTGTGTAGCCCAGGCCACCCTTAAACTCACGGCCCTCCTCCTGTATGAAGCTTCCAAGAGCTGGGTTACAGCGGGAGCCACCTGCTTTATTTTCTCTGTTTCTGGGTTTCTCCTCTTTGCTTGGGAAGAGCTTGGTGCTTTATTAGAGCAGACTTTGGTCCAGGACAGTGTAGATTAAGGGCAGGGTGGGTTTCCTCAGGTCAGTTCTTGTAACAATGCTGGTTCTCACTGCCATGCAGCTTGTAGGCCTGTCTCGTCACCAGAGTTCCTAGTATAGTTGCTGCTTTGTTTTCTAGTGACCCTGAACACCAACCGGAGGCTGTCCCTGTTGGCCGTGCTGAGCGGCCTGCTGCTAGAGAGCATCATGGTCTTCTTCTTCCAGAGGATGGAGTGGGATGTGGGCAGTGACTGTGCGGTGTACAAGTCTCAGGACTTCTGAAGGTACCGGAAACGTCGACCGTCTCTTGAGTTAACGCTTCCTGGGGGACACAATCATGTCATCATCCCACCCATGACTTCTGTGGTGGGGAGGACTGTCAGAACATGGCACTTTCCTGGGCAGCTGTCGCACCGAGGAAAGCCTCCTCAGCCTCTGTTAACTGCCTGTGTATCCTGGAGAGCCATGGGGCCTTACTGAATGTTAGCAGGCCTATCCCCACACGGGTAATCACAGCTGCCGAGAGTTGAGGACTGTGTCCTTGTCATACCGGGGGTCAGCATTCCATCACACAGTGTGTCTGGCCTGGCACTGCCTATGGCCCCTCCCCTCGCAGTCCTCTCCTTCAGGCTTCTTTCTCCAGGAGGACGGGGTGCTGGGCTCCACCCTCTCTGGCCCTTACTGGACTAAGGATCTGACTCTGCCCATCATCCATGGCTGCTGCTCACTCCCCTCCCCCTACCTCGTCACCCAGTTTGTTCTTCAGCTGTCATTCATGGTGTTCCTTCCTTCTCTTGTCTTCTGCTGTGCAGCTCCCTCCTATACTTCCCTCTCTGTGACCTGTGGGCCCCCTTCCACCCCAGGGAGCAGGATCCTGGGATGAGGAAATGCAGGAGGACCCACAGCAGGAAAGGGAGCCACACTTGGGCTCATTCCCTCTTCAGTGTGGCTCCTTGGAGGTGGATCTCTGCACTCCTCACATGCCCTGTGGTGTAGCCCTATGTCCTGCTGTGCTTTGAGCCAGCCCATCTTCCTTCCTCCCAGGTCTAGGAGGTATGGCTGCTGGGCCTGCTCTCCCTCCTCCATGTACATGTGTAGCTCATCCTGGACATTCCGTCTGAGCTGCTGCTTTCCCTGCCTTCCCCTTTGTGAGCCTCCCTTTCCGAGCCTAGGTCCACAGTCTAAACTTCATGGAGCTGCTGCAGCTATGAGCCTCATGCTCTGTTTCTGACAAAACGGGCCACTTGGTGCTGGGATTCTAGCCCCACCCCTTCCTTCCTTCATGCAAAGGGGTGGGTGAGCCTGTTCCTCCCAGATCCCTCTCCTGACCAGTGCTGGGTCCTGTCCGCTGCCTGACTGTCAATGAATGCAAGAGTGTGGCCCTCCGTTTGATATGCCCACACTCAGCTGCTACTGGCTCCCTTCTGTAGAAGCCACCACATTCACTCCTGAGGAGGGCCTCTCTCCACACCCCGCCCTGGCACTTCTACCCACAGCAGCTCTACTTCACAGCAACTGCCTTCCAAATCCCTACCCTAGGCCACCAGGCTGTGTTCCTCTGTGCTTCTGTGTATCGACTGTCTGCTGTAATTCATAGGCAGGAAAATGAGCTCGTGAGTCTCTAGAACCCACCACAGGGCCCGTGGCCTGCCGTGTTGTCTTGCTCTTTGTTCTGTCTCCTTAAGTTACGCCGGGGAGAGGCCCTGCCTCGGGCTCCCTGTGTCCTCCATGGTCCCAGCCTTGGAAACAAGGCTTCCGTGGTGATGGGAACAAAGTCGTCTTGCTCTGTTGTTTGCAGCTTTATCCTTCTCTCTGTGGCGGGACCAGCTACCTCAAAAGAGAAGGTGCAAGAGATCCCAAAGCCTCTGCTTTCTGTGAGTGAAGCCAAGACTGGGGAGTCCTGAACGTACCCAGAATCCCCCAGGAAGATCTGAACCACCTGTAGGCAAGGCTGAGCACCCGGGCAGGCACCAAGGTTCCACAGCTCAGTTCCTTTATGTCTTTTAAGTTGAAATATTCGCTGGTGGCGTTAAACCTGTGTTTTGTGTTTTCTGCAGAAGCACTTTCGAGTCGTCTTTCAGAATAAATCAGACTTTTTATACATTTCTGGTTCAGTGGCTAAGATTGTCTTTTGAGTTCTCTCAGCCAGAAATAACCAAGATAAGCATTGCAGTTATTTCTGTAGTGGTACGATAAATCACCACAACTAGAAGTTTTATAAAAAAACTTCTTTTTGGGGTTGGGGATTTAGCTCAGTGGTAGAGCGCTTAGGCAAGCGCAAGGCCCTGTTCGGTCGCCAGCTGTAAAAAAAAAAAAAAAAAACAAAACTTCTTTTTTATAAAAGAAGTGTTTAATTCAGTTCATGGTGTCAGAGGGTTAGAGCCCATGTGGCAGAGAGAAGGAATAGCTGAGAGCTCACATCTTGATCCACAAGCAGGAGGCACAGGAACTGGGAACCACAGGAGTGTTTGAGCCTCCATGTCTGTCCCCAGCGACACACCTCCTCCAACAAGGTCGCTCCTAATCCTTCACAAACAGTTCCACCAACTGGGGACCAGGAGTTCAAATAGATGGGCCTAATGCATGGTAGCTCGCTCCTTTAACCCTTTTAAGCACTCTGGAGGCAGATGCAGAAGGAGCTCAGTGAGTTCAAGGCCAACCTGGTCCACAAAGCTAAATTCAGGGCAGTCTACAGAGAAACCCTATCTTGAAAAACCTATATGCATGTATTTCCACAGGAGCCATTCTCATTCCAGCCACCAAACCCACAAAATCCCTGAATAGAGGCCACAACCTAGAGGTGACTTCTGTCCCAGTGGGGCTGCTGGAGGTGAATGCTGCTGTAACATCTGGTACCCCCATCCTCATACCCACGTTAGACGAGGTTTCACTGCCTCATCCCTACCTAGCTGAGAGTAGTGCTCCACGCCAAACAAGACATCAGACCAGCTGTGGTGGAGCACACTGTAATCCAGGCTTCTCCAGGCAGAAACTGAACAGCAGTGAGGTCAGGGTCAGTCTGCTCAGCTTAGCAAAACTAAAACTCAACACCCTTCTTCATTCTTTTTTTTTAAGAGTTATTTACTTTATGTATGGGAGTACACTGTAGCTGTCTTCAGACACACCAGAAGAGGGCATCAGATCTCATTACAGATGGTTGTGAGCCACCGTGTGGTTGCTGGGATTTGAACTCAGGACCTCTGGAAGTGCAGTCAGTGTTCTAACCACTAAGCCATCTCTCCAGCCCACCCTTCTTCATCCTTACACTTCCCCCAATGTAGGAAAGAAAGGTTAGAGGGGAAAGGGGGTGTTGACGTCATTAGACTACTTCCTGCTGATTAGGGACCTCAGGTTCCTTGGGGCAAGTCTGATCTTCGCAGTCAGGATATCTCTCAAGTGGCAACAGCAGGCTCTTAAACGATCTTCAGCTGACATAGTCACGCCCCTGCCAGAGCATGAGACACATCACAGTCAGCTGCGTGGACAATCCGAAGCGGCCCCTGTAGCCCATACCTGGGATTAAAACATTCACATAAAGTGCTGTGCTGTTAAAGAGGCCAGAATGCTTGATATGGGGTTGTAGCTTACTGCTGGGCTCTTTCTGTCGTGTGTGAGGTCCATTAGGCCAACCTGAGAAACGGTGAGAGCAGTCGTCTCAGGATTGTCTGTGGCATAAAAGCAAAAAATGGTTAGGCTCGCCAGCTACCAGTGAGCAGAGAGAGGGGATGAGTACTGTGTGTCCCCAACAGTCCCCAGCATCTTTAATGAAAACCTTGAAGACAATGTTGGGAAACCCCAGTGAAGTACACACCTGTCACTGTGATACAGTTGTTAATTCCATTTCACTCTGACCTTTCATTTGTGTGGTTGGTTTGAGTTTCTTGGCTGGTTGTGTGTGTGTGTGTGTGTGTGTGTGTGTGTGTGTTTGCAGTCCTGGGTTAAGCACATGGACTTATATTTGGTGAGATGGCTCAGAGAGTAAAGGCCCATGATGCAGAGCCTGACCCTGCATTTGGTCAAGACCCACGTGTTGGAAGGAGAGAACCAGCTTCTGCAGGTTGTCCCCAGACACACACACACACACATACACCAGGCACACACAGTCACACACACTCACACTCACACACATACATACTCACACACATACATACACTCACACACTCACTCACACACACACACACATACATACTCTCACTCACACACACACACTCACACACATACATACACACACACACTCACACACACACACACAATATTATTAACAAGAAGGAAATGTGCAGCACTCCAGCCATGGTGGAAAACCTGCCTCATGACCACGCTGATAGACAGGCTGAAGCCAGGTGTGGCACTCTAATCCCAGCACCCAGGAGTCAAGTGAGTGAGTGAGGCAGGAGGATGGAGAGTGTGAAGTCACCCTGGCCATATAGAATGACCTTCTCAAAGGAAGAAGCCTTTAGTGCTGACAGCTGACTGCCCACTCTTGTTTTCAATGTGGAGAGACCGTGCTGCAGACAGCGCCCTCCCAGTGAGAGGGGAAGAGTACTCTTTGTTAGAAGTATCTGAGCCCTTTGGACCAAACTGGGGAGAGGGCATAGTACATGGGAGCCAAGAAAGGATATTTGTATTTGTTTGCAAGGTCAAGTTAATCAGAAAGCTTAACAATAAGGTCGAAACCCAAAATGGCTAATGGGTAGTGCTTGGGATCACACAAGGAAGTGATGGGATTGAGTCCTCCTCCTCCTCGGCCTCTGTATCTGTAGTCTAGTGGCACGTCTCGGTCCGTGTTTCATTGTTAAGAAAGGATGGTTTACTGCTCTTCAAATACACTGCAGGGAAGGGAGACCGGAAGTTTGTTAGGTAGAGCACGCTAGTGACTGGAACCAGGTTGTCGTCCGAGTCTCTGAGGGAAGCATAGGTGAAGGGAAGGGAAGATCCCCAGGACCCTTGACAGTGGTAAGTCTGGCTGCTGCCTACCCACAGCCCTCCTTATAAAGCGAGAGACCTACTGTGAAGAGAAGCCCTCCTAGCTTAAAGCCAAGGTACCCCTAGCTCCTGAAGCATCACCAGAGAAGGAGTGCCAAAGCCAGAGCCTCAGGTATGAAATGGGATCGCACCTACCTGCCCCCATGTCCTGTCGGGCGTGGCTCGCATGATGAGCTGTCAGAGAAAGCATGGAAATGCTAGCAGTCTACACCAGGTGCCTCAGCTAGAGTGTGCTCAGTCCTGCGGGGAAGGCAGGTGGGGAGCCTGAAAGCAGGTTTGTGTGTGCTCCAAGCTGTGCTCCCAGAAGTGTGTGGTAGGCACTGCTGCTGCGCACATTCCTCCATCCAATCAAGTGTCCCTCTCCCCCCGCCTGAGGACCACCGGTGGCATTACCCACCTAGGCGAGCCGTAGTTCCTGTTCCAGGTAGCGTTGGGGAGCTGTGCCCACTCACCAGGCCATCGGTGCTCACTGCCAAAGGGATCGGGGCTATCAACCGTGGGTGCAAGAGCAATGCAGGAAGCTCTCTAAGACCTCAACTGAGCCTCATGGCCAGCTGAGGCCAGCAATGATGGATACAAGTCATAAAATCTCCACATCTGGGCAGCTGAGGCAGGAGGACTTCCATGAGTCTAAGGCTAGCCAGGGCTACAAAGTGAGACCTAGCTCAAAATCCCAAACATGTAAACAAGAGAGAAGGTTTTCATCTCCGACTGCTCCCGCACTCCCAGGAGTCACCCCGTGAGGACACACTTGGCAGGCAACAGGCAGCTCTGCAGCCTGCTCTCTGGACTTTGGGGTCAAGGTCAGAGCTGCCTTGAGTATCCTGAAACAAACCAAATACCTCGTCTTCCCTCCCCACTGTGACTGCTTTCCAAAGTCTGGTTTTAATCTGCCCAGCCTTTGTCCTGACGTGTGAACCCACCCTCTTAAAAAATCGCATTAAAAGCCGTTTTATTGTGTCATGTGAGTTTCTGTGTAATGTTGGGGGAATAAAGGTGGTTATAGATCGTACTGGGCTGATAAACAGGTGCATAGTGGGAATGCTCTGACTGACCTGTACCTCCGTCTGCAAGCACTCTCTCCCCTCCAGCAGTAGGTTGCATCACCTACTAATAATATCCAGGTTTGGGGAGTGGGGGCAGGGGTGGAGAGATGGCAGTTAAGAGCACTGGCTGCTCTTCCAGAGAACCCGGGTAAGATTCCCAGCACCCACATGGCAGCTCACGGCTGGCTGTAACTCCACTTCCAAGGGATCTGATGCCCTCACACAAACATACTTGTGGGTAAATACCAATGCACATAAAGTTTATTTAAAAAAGAATCCAGAAAAAAAAAAAAGAAAAAAAGAATCCAGATTTGGGGTGAGACACTTCTGCTGGAGCTTTCCCCGAAGCTCCCCAAGTGACCTTAATGCAGTCAGAGTTAAGAGCAGCAGACCCAGGGTTTATCTGAGTGAAGCAAGACTTAGCCTCGAAGCAGGGCCCTTTGGCTGACTAGATTTTCTGCTTTCTATTTCTTGTCCTGTCTGAACCATCCTGTCGCCTGCTGGTGGTAAGGCACCGACCCCCTTCCCTTACCTCTCCACTGTCTAACCTAGTTCCTTGTAGCACAGACATGTTAACCCTCTGGCTGTTGTGCAACTGAATGCACCCTGCCCTAGTTTGCTTTCTGTCGCTGTGATAAGACACTGACTAAAAACAACCTGGAGGAGAAAAGTGTTTATTTCTTCTGACACTGTCCATTCCATCGTCAAGGGAAGCAAGGACCCTGGTAGACGGCTGCTGGCTGCCTTGATCCCTGACTTAATCAACTACCTTCCTCTTACTATTCAGGACCACCTGCCCAGGGGTAGCACTGCTCACAGTAGGCTGGGCCCTCCCACACCAATCATCAATTAAGGAGCAACCCCAGATGTGCTGGCAGGTCAGTCTGATGGAGGCAGTTGGGTCAGTCTGATGGAGGCAGTTGGGTCAGTCTGATGGAGGCAGTTGGGTTAGTCTGATGGAGGAAGTTAGGTCATCTGATGGAGGCAGCTCCTCAACTGACATTCTCTCCCAGGATGCCTCAAGCTTGTACTGAGTTGATCAGCTAATGCCCTCCCAGAAGAGACATTTGTCCCTCCCTATAAAGCTGTCCCAGCTCTGCGGGGTGCTGTTGCAGCTGCATCTGACAATCTGGCCTTGGAAGTAGAGTTTATAGAGTGTGAGCGGTTAGCTTTTGGGATGGAGGGGGTGGGTTTAGGCCCTTCATCTGCACGGCCATGGGAGGTCGTCAGCTATCCGGGAGAGGGGCTCTCTGACAAGGCAGACATTTGGGGGTCACTCGTACCCCAGTAAGTAGCATGAGTAAGCTTATTGGTCTGCCAGGCTAGACTTTTGTGTAGCTTCCCGGGAGTGAAAGTTCATGTCAGTTCCAATAGTTAAGTTGTACTTCCAACAGCTGGCCTCAAGAGGGCACTGATGAGCAGACAACTCACTAAAGAGAGTAGCAACTTTGCGTGTTCCAAGACAAGGTGAAATCTTGCTGTGAATGTGGTCTGGTACCAATGAAATGACTGTCCGACCTTAACGGAGAAATAAATGTCTTAAGATTCGTTTAGTGGCCAAAAAATAAAAATAAAACCAAACCCTAACCTTCTTTCAGTGTGTGTTGCATTGGGCTCACACTGGGTTCTGAATAAGTGTGAACTCAGAAAAAAAAAAATTGTTTTAGAAAGGATAGCTCAGGATGGCCCTGAACTTCTGATCCTCCTTCGTCCACCTCTATCCTGGGATTGCAGGCGTTATCCCTCCATACCCAGCTGATGTGATGCCAAGGTCAAACCCCCGGCCCCTGACATGCTAGGGACCTACTGTTCCCTCTGAGCCTCATCCCCAGACCTCCAAACAAAGTGATTCACGCCAAGAGACAGCTGAGCGCTTTACACACCTTTAACCCACAGAGGGTGGAGTTCTCACAAAGTGTTTTAATAAATATATTAAGGCTTCGGGTAAGTTCCGCTTAGAGACATTGTTTTCCAGGACTGAAGTTTACAACCAGTTACCATCTCATGTCGACTGACACAAACACCAGCTCGTCCCAGGGTTTCTCCCCACCCCGACCCCATTCAGTGTATAGTCACGTTCCTTGCTCTCTACCTTTACCTGATGTCAATTTTGGTGGCTGCAGAAAAGCTATTTCCTCCCCCTAGAAAGCTCTCAGGAGAGCCCTGGAAAATCAGTGATGCCGCTTTCAAATGAATGAGCAAAGGGGCCTAACAGCCAAGGAACGGCAAGAAGAGAGGCCGACTGCCCTGAGGAGAAGCCGACTGCCCTGCGGGTTCCGGGCAGGCAAATGCTGCTCTTCATCGTCCACATGTCAGAGTGGCGTTCCTCAACCAAAGAGGGCGCGACACACCTGCCACCCACAGCCTGCTGAGAGCAGCCTCACCCAAATGCCCGTGGCGGCTTTCCACACGGGACCCTTCTGTCAGAGCTTCCAGCAGGTGCTACTAACGACATCGAGGGTGTTCTAGCACGCCTCTAGGTCACCCGTAAGACCCTGCAGCCAACTAAGCAGGCCGTCCCCCATGTCAGTGAACTCCATACCCACAAGTTAAGCGGCTCACGTCCCCGTTTGCCCTCGGACTGTCCACCATGAAGAGGCTGAAGAGCTTCCTTGCGAGAAGAGAAACAGAAACTGCCCGTCTGTATTGACAGACCCCCTCCAGAGGCGCTAGATGGACTCCAGGATCCAGTCGCTGCTGGAGAGGTGGGTGAGGGGTAGCGACGGGTCCCCGGGAGAACCTCGGCCCTGCCCATCTCGGAGAGAGCCCTGCTCCTGGAAGTCCTCGTCATCATCGAAGAAGCCATTCTCCAGTGCATAGTTGCAGTCCAGGCTGGAGGCTGCCTGGCACGCGCCCTTGTACTCCTGAATGGACTCGTAGAGGCCGTACAGTTGGCAGAGCAAGGTCATGTCCAGCTGCCGGAGACCAACCTCGAGGGAAGGGAGGGGAGGCAGAAACCAAGTCAGTGCTGGAGTTTCATCTCAGTTGAACACCCAGAGTTCCACCCGGGCTTGCACACTCCTTCCCTCGGAAAGGCTTAAGGCGGTACCAGCAGGATGCTCAGGTAGCACATACCTCCACCATGTCATTCAATACCTCAGACATGAGTGGGTGGGTCCACACCTGCAGGGCAGCAAGCCCAGCCTGAATTTGTTCTGGTACTCCACAGACACACCCAGTGACGCACAGCAGTGCATGTCCTGGGCGCCTCAGCTGCATACTTTGTGGAACTCAAGTCCCAGAGACATCGGTGGTCCCCAGGCCCAGACTCAGAGAAGACCCCCTGGTAACCCTGGCAAGACCCCACATCCTGTCATTCCTAGGTGGTAGACTAGCCCTGACCAGAGACAGGATCTCACAGTCAGTGTGGCGAGCTACCCCACTGTAGCAACCCCATCTGCCCGCCTTAGGGATATCCAGGCACGGCAGAATCAGACACTCTCTTCGACAAAGGGCTAATGTGATTGCTCCCCAAGACAATGAACCATGAAGAAACTGATGATGGAGCCTCACAACACCTTCTGGATAGGTCACAAAAACAAGTGTCAGGGACAAGGAGCGTGTGTGCATGCGTGTATGTGTGTATGTGTGTGTGAGTGTGTGTGTGTATGTGTGTATGCATGTGTATGTGTGTGAGTGTGTGTATGTGAGTGTGTGTATGTGTGTGTATGTGTGTGAGTGTGTGCGTGTGCATGTGTGTATGTGTGTGCGTGCATGCGTGTGTGTGTGCGTGTGAGTGTGTGTGTGTGCATGCATGTGTGTGCGCGTGTGTATGTGTGCATGTATGAGTGTGTGCATGTGTGTATGTGTGTGTGCATATGTGTGTATGGGTGTGTATATGTGTGTGTGAGTGTATGTGTGTGCGTGCATGCATGTATGTGTGTGTGTGTGTGTAGGAGGAATGCCATGCATTTTCTGTCCATCTTTCCCTCCCTTCCTCTCTCCCTCCTTCCCGCCCGCCCTTTGACAAGAGAAGATCTAGAAAAGCATGGGTCCCATCAATCCCAAGGGAAGGGACAATGCACGGACTCAGAGGGGAACCCGCACTCCTGAACTCTTAACAGGCCAAGAGTCACACTGAGAGCTTGAGAAAGCGCCGCCTCCTTCCTGCACAGCAGCTGGGGAGTCTAGTCAGACAAGATGAAAGCTACCGCCAAAGCGGGCCAGGGGAAAGAGAGACCTCAGTAAGGCCAGACCTGGGGTGCTAACCTCAGGCTTTAGGAGGGCAGCCTACCAATGTTATCTATGGGATTTCAATCAGAGACAAACTTACTACACAGTCCCAACCTCCCAGTGTCCATCCTGCAGAGCCCTTTACACTAGGTGTGACTACCCCACGTACAGACAGACCTAATGTCACACTTTCCCAACCCTGCCTTAGAGTCCTGAAGGCAGCCTTAGACACCCTAAGGAAGGCAAGCAGTCAATGCAGACAGGGCGCAGCATGGCCGACATCCCTGTACCCGGGAAGCTGAGGCAGGAGGACTATGAGTTTGAGACCAGCCAAAAGCACAAAGCAATAGCATCAGAAGGCAAAACGGCATGTAGGCTGTTTCATCAAGATGTTCTGGTCAAATCCTCCCCCCTGCATGCCTCCTGTGCTCCCAGATTCTATTGTAGATGTAAACACAACTTCCACAGCCTGAGATTCTTTTTAAAGATTTATTTTATGTATATGAGTACACGGTAGCTGTCTTCAGACACACCAGAAGAGGGCATCAGATCCCATTACAGATGGTTGGGAGCCACCATGTAGTTGCTGGGATTTGAACTCAGGACCTCTGGAAGAGCAGTCGGGTGCTCTTAACCGCTGAGCCATCTCTCCAGCCCCAGCCTGAGAGTCTAAGTAATTCCTATGCACCTGCCTGCTCCCAGATTCAACTTCGATAAAACCACACCTTCCGAGACTCATACCTGTGTCTGCTTAAATTGTCTAAGAAGATGCTCATATGACATGTGTCTCCTGTCCTGTCACTCTGTCACCATCAGGTGAAAGACCTTATTACTCTGCTTCTCATGTCAAGAACGGACCACAGAAAGACCAAAGGAGCTGTGAACAGATGCCAACATTCAGCTTCTGGGGTCTCATGGGGTCAGCCCATGGTGAGACAAAAGCCGCAGCTCCATGGTTCTTAAACTGCTGGTGACATGCATGACCCCGTGTCACCCACGACTCACAGTGCCAGGTGTTTCAGAGTGAAGTCTCCCTGGATACCCAGGGACATGCCCAGCACAAGGATGACTCACAGAGCTGCCCTGTCATCACATGTGACACTGGCCCTCTTAGAGACACAGCATGGTCCCAACATACCTGTTACATGGCCGAACACGTGTCCACTACATGGGCAGATTTCACCTAAGTACAGTAGCACATGATCACACCGGCCTCAGCGCCCGGGAGCAACCGCTCCAGGCACTGGACTAACTCCCTCCCACTCGACAGAATTTCCCTGAACTACCAGAGGTGAGCGTGAGCATCACTGACAGGTAGCCTTCAGCATGGCTGCTTCCAGATGACTGACTGAACACACAGGTCCGTCCTTATCCTGGTGTAGGGTCATGTCAAAGGTGGAAACCCTAGGGCTGGAGAAATGGCTCAGCAGTTAAGAGCACTGACTGCTCTTCCCGAGGTCCTGAGTTCAAATCCCAGCAACCACATGGTGATTCACAACCATCTGTAATGAGATCTGATGCCCTCTTCTGGTGAAGACAGCTACAGTGTGCTTATGTATAATAGATAAATCTTTAAAAAAAAAAAAAAAAAAAAAAAAAAAAAAAAAGGAAAAAGGAGTGGGAACCCTAGGCACAACCCTCAGGTAGTCCAGAGGCCATGGCTGGACAGGCAGTGCTGTGTGCTTGCAGCACATCTACATGGCTCCTGCCAAGCCATCAGAACCCATCTGCCTGAGGGGAACACAGTAGGGCAGCCAGCCCAGGCTCCTCTAGAAGACTGTCTGCTGAGGGGTCTGGTGTGTCCCCTAGGACTGAATTTCAGGACACAATGAACTCCCCCATGAGCAAGAACAGCTTACCCTTCTAGGAAAAAACGTTAAGGAACTGTCCCCATCCCTGAGTCACCCATCACCTGCCATCTCTTGGCCCACCCACGTGTCCCCGAGGGACACCTCCGCTCTTCCTGGCTACAGCAGGATTCAGAACTGACAGCTTCCTTCTGGGGGCCGTTGTGAAAACTTGAGTCTTCTTTCCACAAGTCAATCGTCTCAGCCCTGCGGTTTCCCACCCTTTATTGTGACTTACAGGACAATGCCAAGGGCTAGCTCAGTCCCTGCGTGCTGCTTGTCCTTCCTGTCTCCACTCAGGCTGCCTGCTTCCTCCGCCATTCTCTCTCTTCCTTGAGCTCTTCCTTCTCACCATCCGGCTGAAAGGAGGACCCTGCGACCCTGCATGCCCTTCCCTCCAGAGTCTGCTTCCTTTCTCTAGGGTTAACAATAAGCTCGGGTTGCAGGAATTGTCTCAGACAGATGGTGGCTCCCTGCTGGGTCAAGAGTCACTAAAGTCCCGGAGACTCACTGAAGTTGTGGTAGGGGATGGTTTCATCACTAGGTGACAGGGCTTACAGAACTAGAAGCGTTTCTTTCTTTAGATAGGCTCACATGTAGCCCAGGCTGGCCAAAACTCACTATACAGCAGAGGGCCTTGAACTCCCAATCCTCCTCCTGTTTCTGCCTCCCAAGTGCCGCAAGGACAGGTGCTGACTTCCATCCTCTGCAGAGCTAACCCTTTAAAAGGAACCTCTTTTAAAGAGGGAGATGCTTACCCTGCAAGCAGGATGGCCTCAGTACATTCCCAAATCACACACGTATAAAGCCACTCATAGCCAGGCACGCCAGCAGCACTCAGGAGGCTGAGGCAGGTGGATTAACTATAAGTTCAAAGCCAGCCTGGTCTACATAGTGAATTCCAACGCAGCCAGAGCTACACTGTGAGATAGATAGACAGACAGACAGACAGTCAGGTGGAGCTGGAGAGATGGATCTACAGTTCGTATCACTTGCTGCTCTTGCAGAAAACCAGAGTTTGGTTCCCAGCGCCATAGTGGTGAGTTGCTGGTCACAACTGCCTACAGCTCCAGCTTCAATCACACCCCAAACCCAGGCCTCAAACCTGAGGAGAGAGTAAAGCAGGGGTGAGATGGGCCTGGAAGGAGAGCCTCGTACCGAGACATGAGAGCTCAGTCACTTCCGAGGCTGGGGTGATCCCACATCTACAGAGCACTTGGAGATCTGACAAAAGACCACCAGATTTCCCCGCATTTTGTAAACCGCCACTGTGGAGTTTTTTAAGGAAGTGAAGTTACAGGGCCAAAGGGCAGATGCAGATTCAATTTCATGTATACTGTGAAACTGTCCTCTAAAACCGAGGGCCAGGCCTCTGCCAGTCGGGCGGGAGAGGCCCCACCGCACTCCTCCTGTGAAGTCTGTTAGTCTTTTAGGTCCAGCACAATCATTTTCTACCTGCGGTTACAAAGGGTGTTGAGCTCAGTTGTTTGTTTTCGATGGTGTTTGTTTACTTTTATCATTAGTAGCATTTTCATGTGTTTGTTGGAGGCCAGGCCTCACCGCATGTCTCAGGCTAGCTTCAAACCCACAGCGATTCTTGTGCCTCCACTTCCAGGGTGATGGGATTATAGATTGTGACGCCAGGCAAGGCTTAATGGCGTCACAGCATGGATATCCTATTTCTAGTTTTTCTTACTTTTGTTTTTATTGTTTTGGGGTTTTTTGTTTGTTTGTTTGTTTGTTTTGTTTTGTTTTTTGAGACAGGGTTTCTCTGTGTAGCCCTGATTGTCCTGGAGCTCACCCTGTAGGCCAGGCTGGCCTCGAACTCAGAGAGCTGGGTGCCTCTGCCTCCCTACTGCTGGGATTAAAGGGGTATGCCACCACACCCAGCCATTTCTGGTTGTAAGTACTGAGGGTCCTAAGGAACATTTGTGTGTGTGTGTGTGTGTGTGTGTGTGTGTGTGTGTGTTTTCTACCAGTCAACTTGAGAAACCACACACCCACGTACACCCAGATCAATGCCCTACCTGCCTAGGAACTAAACTCCTCTTTCCACACCTTCTCTTCTTCAAGGGTAGTTCTTGAGTCTCCTTCCATCCACCTGCTTCTGATCGGGACAGACCTGGTTCCCACAGATGACCTTGTCTATGGAGTGCCAGTCACAGGGCAGAGTTCTGCTGCTCTGACCAAGGACACCACTCTCCATCCCTCAGAATACACAGGCCTGCAGGACCAGGCAGCTTGCGTGCCACACCTGGAGCCAACGTAAGAAGTAAAGAGAGCAAATCATGGCTAGGGCTGGGCTGGCAGGATGGCTCAGTGGCTAAGCTTCTTGCCTGATGACCTGAGTTAGTCCCTGCAACCCACATTACAGGGGTAGAGAAATGACTCCTGCAGGATCCTTTCCTCTAAAATGAACAAGCCTTAGGGAGCTTCTGTTGCCCGGGAAGGCCGGCCTCGGCCTTTGTCTCAAGTACTGAGGAAAACTGTCTCAGAGTTACCTGACTGCAGGACAGGGACCAGCAGGGAAAGGGATGAAGCACCGAGTGGAAACAAGTGGGCAGGAGACAGCACCATATGAAGGCTCTGTTCTCACCAGCACAGGCACGTATCTGACTTCCTGCTCTGTCTGCATGGGTGGTTTCTGCCACAGGACCTTGGAAGTCTGGAATCCATAGGGAGCTTCCGCTGTTCTCCTAGAGCTACACCTCGAAGCTCCCACCTGCTGCTCCTTGGGAGTGACCCGAAGTGAGCTGCTCCCCCTTCCCACCCACACTCAGCGTTAGAGAGCCACAGTAATGCAGGGGCCAAGGCCCCAGAACACGGGTAGGTGTGGGAAGCATCGGCCCCCCTGAGAGCCAGCAGTGACTGCCTAGGCTGCTGTTCCTCGGAAGCCTCCTTCAGCAAATGAAAAAAAAAAAAGCTCGGTGTGCCGAAAGCTGGGGCTCTCCGATGTTTGCACACAACATGAGGTTTGCACACAACACAAGCGCTTTAACCAAATGGGGTTGAAGAAACCTGTGCAAACTGCTTAGGCACTTGGGAGTCCAGTCAGTAAACAGAGCCTCGGGCGCTCCACAGGCAGGTAAATGGGTCAAAGATTAGTCTGGGACAAAGTCTCACATTGCTGCAAAGACATCCATCTCCACCAGCATCTCCTGACTTCCTGTTTGCCTCAGCCCCCTGCAGCAGTTTACAAATGCTCATCTGTGTGAGTATGACTCCTCCGTTCTGAGTGTGTGTGTGTGTCTGTCTGTCTGTCTGTCTGTCTGTCTGTCTCTGTGTCTCTGTCTGTCTCTGTGTCTCTGTGTCTCTGTGTCTCTGTGTGTGTCTGTGTGTGGTGTGTGTGTGGTGTGTGTCTGTGTGTGTGTGTGTGTGTTTGTGTGTGTGTGTGTCTGTGTGTGTGTGTCTGTGTGTGTGTGTGTGTGTGTGTGTGTCTGTGTGTGTATGTCTGTGTGTGTGTGTGTCTGTGTGTGTATGTCTGTGTGTGTGTCTGTGTGTGTATGTCTGTGTGTGTGTGTCTGTGTGTCTGTGTGTGTGTGTGTGTGTGTGTGTGTGTGTGTGTGTGTGTGTGACATGCCTATGTGCTTGCCAGAGGTCAGAAGTAAGCATCAGTGTCTCTTCAGTTGCTTCTCTAGCGTACTCTCTGAGACAGCCTCCCATTGAACCTGGAACTGACTGGCCAGTGAGCTTCAGAGTTATTTTTGTCTCTATCCCCTGGAGCCAGAATTACAGGTTCACACTGCTATGCCTGGCTTTTCTGCGAGTTCTGGGGATACAAACTCAGGTCCTCGTGCTTGCATAGCGAGCACATCGCCCCAGCCCTATATCTAATGCTTTTATAAAAGACCTTTCAGTCTGGGTTATCACCGAGGTGCACGCCTGTAATCCCAGCACTTGGGAGGCAGAGGCTGCAAGTTCTCAGTCAGGCTGGCCCACAGTGATATTTTGTCAAAAAAAAAAAAAAAGAAAGAAAGAAAGAAAGAAAGAAAGAAAGAAAGACAAACTGTCAAATATGGTGGTACCACTAGAGCCCCAAGAGGATCACAAGTCAAAGTCAGCCTGAACAACATAATCCAAAGTGAACCTGGCCTACTTGATGAGATCCTATCTCAAAAATAAGAATATAAGTATATAACGTTAAAAGAGTTCTAGGAGCCAGGCTGTGGTGCATTGGCCTTTGATCCCAGCAAAGGAAGGCAGATCTCTGTGAGTTCGAAGTCTGCCTGGTCTATAGATTGAGTTCCAGTATAGCCAGGGCTACACAGAGCAACCCTGTCTCAAAAAAATAAAACTAAACAAAATAAACAAACAAACAAATAAAAGAGTTGTAGGCCAGGGCTACATGGTAAGACATATCAAAAACAAAACAAAACAACCAAAAACCACGTTCAATAAATGAAATTTTCTAGGTGGTTACCTTTACAGTCAGTGAGCACCACCTAGACCTTTGAATCTTTCTAAATGGACTCTTTCCTTGAGGCTACAAGGACTCAGAGTGACAAATCTCACAGGCATGGGGTTACTAGAACAGGAAGTAACATGAACGAGCTGCGGCTCTGAGCTGAGTGCGGTGTTAACCAACCATGGACTGAGCCTCTTTCAACACGGGGTCGTCCATTCTGCTCAGCGGAGCAGCTCTCCTAACTCACCTTTACTGTCACTCCTTAGAAGTGACACCTGCACCCTCAGCTCTAACCAGCACTAACCATCCCTAACCAGCTCTAACCAGCTCTAACCAGTTCTTTTTTTTTTTTAAAGATTATTCATTTATTATATATAAGTACACTGTAGCTGTCTTCAGACACACCAGAAGAGGGCATCAGACCCCATTCCAGATGGTTGTGAGCCACCAGGTGGTTGCTGGGAATTGAACTCAGGGCCTCTGGAAGAGCAGTAGGGTGCTCTTAACCGCTCAGCCATCTCTCCAGCCCCTCTAACCAGTTCTAACCAGCCCTAACCAGCTCTAACCAGCTCTAACCAGCACTAACCAGCACTAACCAGCTCTAACCAGCACTAACCAGCCCTAACCAGATCTAACCAGCTCTAACCAGCTGTAACCAGCGCTCTTCTAGCCTCCAACTCTGCATCTGAAATGCCCAGCATCCTCTCCTAATGGAACGCTGTGAGCCCCCAACGGCTACTCTCCCAACACCCACAGCACTGCAGGAAACTTTCTCTCCACCCATTTTCAAGCTTCAAAATGGCACAGAACTGCCACACCATCCACACTCTGTAGTCACTAACGACCTAACAATAAATGGTGACAGGAACATGACTGCAGTCTGTACCCTCCAAAATTGAGCTGCAGTATATACTGTGACGACCCAGGTGGGGTGTGTGTGTGTGTGTGTGTGTGTGTGTGTGTGTGTGTGTGTGCCTGCGCGCACACATGTGCATGTGTGTGTATCATAGGGTGCAATGATCAGACAGAGCTTTGGAACCAAAACGACCAAAAAATATTGTAACCTCAATAGAGTTAAACTATGAGCTGATATTTGAAAATATATTTAGGATCTGGAGAGATGGCTCAGAGGTTAACAACTCAAATTTGGTTCACAACATCCAGGTCAGATGGCTGACAGCCACCTCAAATTCCTCTCCTTCCAATCCTTCTGGCCTCTAAGGGCACTTGCACACATGTGCACATACTCCCACACATACACACTCATGCATGCAATTAAAAATAGTAAAAATAAATCTAAATGATTTAAAAAAAATAAGCTGGGAGTAGTGGCAATGTCTTTAATCCCAGTAGGCAGAGGCAGGAGGATCTCTGTGAGTTCCAGGTCAGCCTGGGGTTACACAGTGAGACCCTGTCTCAAAAAAAAAAAAAAAGGAAAAGAAAGAGAAAATTAAGATGAAGTACCTCCCCCATGAGGCTACATGCGATGGCTAGTTCTAATTATCAACTGGACACAGCCTAGGACCCCTGAGAAGAGAGTCTGAAACATTGTCTAGGTTAGGCTGGCCTGATGGAGTATCTGTGGAGAATTGTCTCGAATGTCAATGGATGGAGGAATTAACACATAAAGACCCAGCCCACTGTGGGTGGTACCATCCCTTAGGCTGAGGATCCCAGAACTGCAGAGGAGGGGCGGGGCTGAATAACAAACACAAAGGCTTTCCTTCTCCCTGCTTGGAACAGTAGATCTGAGGAGTTGCTTTCAAGTTCTTATGGCCTGGACTTCCCTACCGTGATAGACTGAAACCTGGAATTATGACGTAAATAATTCTTTCTCCCCTAAGTTGCTTTTTGAGGATACTTTATCCAAAACACAATTTAGACAATGTTTACAAAGCACTTGGGTTTTTTGTTTGTTTTTTGAGATGGGGGTCTGGTCACAGGTGCACACTACCACATCACCATATGCATATAGAATATTTGCATATGATAAGAATATTTGCATGTGATCGGAATATTTGCATATTATCATAATATTTTCATGTGATCAGAATATTTGCATGTGATCAGAATATTTGCATACCGCACACCGTTAGCAGTGGTCATCTCTCTCTGTGCCAGCCTGTGATATGGGGTGCCCAGAATTGAACCTGAACACAGACCTCTGAATGATTAATAGTGACTGTCGACAGGTTCCTGAACCACTAAGGAGATAGTGTCTGGGGGCATTTCTGAGGGGATTTCTAGATTGGATTAGTTGATGTGGGAAGGCCCATCCCACCCATGGGCAGTATCTTGCCCTGGCCTCGGATCCCAGACTGAAGAAAAAGGAGAAAATCAAAATAACCCCCAGCATTCATCACTCTGCGTCCTGACTGCAGATAGAACGTCACCAGCTGCCTCCTGTGCCCGTCACCAAGATGGACTGTAGCTGGCACTGTGAGCCAAGAAGCCTTTGTCAAACCAGTGAGAAAGGTAATTAAAACAGGCGTGGTGCAAGCTAGGCAGGCCTCTGCCGCTGGGTGAGGGGCCAGTCTTAGGGCTGTGATTTTTTTTTTTTTTTTTTCCGGAGCTGGGGACCGAACCCAGGGCCTTGCGCTTGCTAGGCAAGCGCTCTACCACTGAGCTAAAACCGCAACCCCAGGACTGTAATTTTTGTTTTGATCCAAAACACTTCCTATCAGTAACCAATCAAACAAAAAACTTGGATCATCTTCCATCCATTTCTTTCTCTATCAGCTGTGGGGACCCATTAGCAATTCTTGTGAGTTTGGGGGGTTCCCTCGTGCACCTAGGGCATTTCCCAGGCCTCCTATGCCCATAGTACACCTCAGAGTTCCTGCTCCTGCTGAGACCGTTGATCTGCAGGCTTCCCACAGCCACATGGCCACCTCTTAACCCCTTGTTCAAATTCCTGTCAGTCAAGCCTGAGGCTCTGAGGCTCTGAGGCTCAGGACACCACTCGGCTCAGGGCTCCACTCCCGAACCCAGGGCCTTGTGCTTGCTAGGCAAGTGCTCTACCACTGAGCTAAATCCCCAACCCCTTGAACGACCAATCTTAAGCGAGATGAGAGCTGAGAGATGCTAGCTGAGCTGCGAGCTGTCTCAAAAACCTCACCATTCCCCCAGGTCAACAAGACAGACTGAAGATCCCCGGGGATGGTTCTCTGAGAGCTCCTATCAGGGCCTGTAGCCAAGCCTTACCTTTAACATTGTTTTCAGGCAGAGTGACCGCAGCTCATTTCCTATAGCTGAGCTTCCGAGCTACCGCCCAAGGCATAATTATAAGGTTCTGTACTTTAGTCATAGCAGGAGGGACCTGGGAAATACCTTCGGGAATGTAGCTGGGCTCCCAAGCCTCCCTAGTATGTTTATAGCACAGAGCTTCACAAGCAGCTGCCTTGGGTCTTATGCAAGGAAAAAAAAAACAAAAACAAACAAAACCTCAAACACCAAGGGGGTGGGGGCAGTCTCCTTATTTCACCCAGCGATTCAAGCTATGTACAAGTTCAGGCTGTAAACACGCTAAGTATGGATTTATCTAGTCAAATGCAATTCATCAGATGCGTTAGGCTCCGGGTAGAAGATCTAGGGGAAAGAATTTGGATGGGTGGGTTGGGTTGGTCGTTCCCCACCTGGCCTGCCACAGGAAGCAAACTGGGACAGGGCTCCCTGAAGCCCAAATCCTTGCCCTGGCATCACCCTGAATCGTGCATCCTGGTCCAGGAACACCTACTGCACTTCGCAGGACGGAGAAAAACTAAATCCATTGTTTGTGGCCAGGCGTACGGACTTCACCCGGCCTGAGCACCGCTTCCGTGCCGGTAATCGGATTCCTGGCGGGCGGGCGGGGAGGGGCCCGGCCACCCATCTGTTGTCCACACCGACCTGCAGGCGCACAGGAAGCCTGTTCTCCTGGGACCCGGCAGGCGAACCCTGCCGCGCCCTGGTCTGGCCCAGGAGAACCCCAGCATCCGAAGCTGCCCTGAGTGGAGGATGTCCAGCCACGGGAAGCCCGAGAGGGGAGCCCGGGCTTCCAGGGACCAGAGGAAAGTGTCCCCCGACGGGACCCACGGCGCCTGGTCCTTACCATCTCCTTGCGCAACAGCGCCAGCGCGGCGTCCAGGTTGGGGGGCTTGGTCCGCATCCCCGCCGCTCGCGCCCCGCCGCCGCCCGCGCCCCCTCGGTTCAGCTCGTCCTGGATGCGCGACTTCTGTGCGTACAGCCGCTCCAGGTGCCGCCAGCCGCCCGCCGCGCCGCCCGCTGCCGAGTGCAGCAGCCCACTCAGGCTTTTGGGTAGCGGTGGCAGCCCGTCCACGCGCAGCCCCCGAGCCATGCCCGCCGACCCGGCCCCGCTCATCTCGCCAGGGCGCGGACTCCGCGCGCGCAGCTCTGCTTAGGTCCCTTGGAGCCCGGCGGGTCCCCACCCACTTCCCGCCCGCCCGAGTCCCGCCCGCTGCCCGGCCTCTCGGTCTCCGCCCTTCAGGACCCGCCCCCCTCCTTGGCTCAGTGTTGCTGTAGTGAGGCGACGCCCTGCAAGGGCCCCCTGGCCTCCAGCTCTACCTCCACTCATCTGCGCTCCGGACTAGCCCTCGGGGTCACCTTAAGTCTTAGCTCTGTGAACCCTACGTGAAGTCAGTCCCCTCCCTTCTTCGCCACACCACCAGCGGGTGTCTACCTCACTGTCTCCCACCTCCAGTCTTGTGCACCCCACCTTCTCTCCTCTCCCCTCTCTGAACTCCACCTCCAGCCCCAGCCCCAGCCCCATCCTACCAGTCCCACTCCCACCCATTCTACACCCCTAGCCCCAGCGGTCTTCCTTCCTTCACTCCAGATGGGCTCCTCCTGCTCCTGGCGGGAATAGTCTGGTCTCTCTGGCTTCACTCTGACCAGTCACTGAAACCGCTTCTATCTACCAAGGGGTCTAGTGCCAGCACTGACCCCACCCCGGGCTGCCTGTGCCCTAGCGGGGGCATGAAGAACGCAGGTGCTGGCAGCAGCCAGAACCACACACAGTGCTCATTCACGAGGCCTCGCTTGCCTCCTCTGTGGGCGGCAGGGTTTCCGGAACTTCAACAGCCAAGGAGAATGCCAGCTTCCCTTTGCTCACTCTTCTTCAGAAATGAACTAACTTGTCTTTCAGCCCGACCAAAACCAGGGAATAATGACCCTGCCCTACCCGGTGGAAGGAGAGAACCATCTCCTGCAAGTCGTGACTCAAACGCTCTATTTATTCATGGCATGTGCACACATGCGCACACGCGAAAACACACACACACACACACACACACACACACACACACAAATAAGTAAGCCCCTGGAAATTTTTAAAGTGAAATGTCAGGGAGTTAGAAAAAGATGTCGAATCTCGGGACTTCACCAACTTCAGCAAAACTAAGTAAAAGAAAATACACCTTAAAGAGAAGAGAGATGGGGTCAGGGAGAGAGAGACTTCCCGCCCTTCCAGGTAGACTCAAACCTTAGCAAAAGATAACGGGCTCAGATTCAAGATGAGGAAATCAGAGCTCTGGTCAATAGCAGAGAAACCTGGAGAGTCGATATCGAGAACCTCAACGCCCATGGCTACTCGATTTAGATATAAAGAGACGGAATGGCTGAATCAATTCAGCGGGGCTGCAGTGTTTCCGGTGCATCGGATGCCCACTATAAAAGTGCCTTTTTGGTGGGGGGGGCTTTCTGTTGCTGTGCGTGACACCCAAAATCAATCTGAGAGGTTAATGTTGCAGCCAGCCAGCCAGTGAGATCTGAGGGCACCTAGGAGACTATCTACCTACCTGCCCAGTGTTTTCCAGTGTCTCACCTTCAGTAATTATCCAGCCATTTTCCCAAACGCTAGGCCACCCTTCATCCTGCACCTGTTAAGCAATGGGGAGTCTGAGACTGTCTGTGTAGGAGGGAGGGAAGAAGGGAGGGGAGGGGAGGAAACAGACCTGCCTTTCACAACCTGGCCTGAATTCTTTATCCTTTGCTTCCTCACTATACATAGCCTCTCTAGAAGACCTAGCAGAATGGTCAAGTAAGCTGACAGAGCAACAGGAAGCATTTGAACACATCTGAGGCACTGAAGTCATCTTAAAGTCTACACCCTGCCCAGGGAGGCAGAAGCTGAAGGAAAAAGAGTATGGGGCTAGCTGGAGACAGCCTGGGGCCCTGGGTGTCAGGACAACCTGTTCAATTCTAGTCACAGGGTTTCAAGGCAGGCCCTTCCTTCTGTATGCAAGCAAGGTAGTGAACATATATTTTAAAAACAACTAGCAAATAACACCCCAAGGTGGATAGAAATCTCTACAGAATTTATTCAGTTCTGACAAGGACTACATGAACCAACAGACACAATTATGCAACAGTTGATCAAATATTTTGACACCCATGGGGAGTGCCAGTGCTTGCTCCATTTATTTATTTACTCAGCCACGTCGGGGACTAAATACTGCTCGTACCTGCTGGGAGACTCAGAGCTCCACCACTGAGCTGTGCCATCAGATGTGTGTGTGTGTGTGTGTGTGTGTGTGTGTGTGTGTGTGTGTGTGTGTGTGTGCAAATATCACACAGTGTGTGTCAGGTGTCTTCCCCTGCATTCTATTTTATTTTTGTATAGGTGCACCTGTCGGGGGTCAGAGGTCAGCTTTTGGTCAAGCCTCTGTGTGGACCCCAGAGGTCAAAAGGAGGTCATCAGGTTTGCTATCAAAAGTACTTTAACCTCCATGATCTCTGGGGACAAGGCTTCTCCATACACCCGGAGCTTACACATCAGCTAGACTGACTGGCCAGCAGGCTCCGGGGGTCCCTCTGTCTCTGTCTCCCCACTGATGGTTTATGGGTGCCTTCCAAACAGAGATTTTATTTTATGGTTTGGAGGAATCCAAAATCAGGTTCTCACACTCATGTGACAAGCACTTTACTGACTGGGCCTTCTTCCAGGACTCCTCCTAGGGCCTGTTCTTAACGTTCATGCTTATCAAAGGAAAAAGGTATTCAGGCCACTTCAGAGAACCCTGGAACATGCGGTCTTGGCTTTCATCTGATACAGGCGGTCTCAGTCTGCCAGAGCTACGCTAACCAAATAAGTCAGGCTTGGTTATTTATTAACAACCAAGTTTACACTCCTGGTTCTGAGGCTGGAAATTCCAAGATCAAGGCATCTGAAGAGCCCATGCCTCACACAGTGTCACACAGAGGGCCTTCTGTGTGTCCTCAGAGGGTGGAGGGGCGCTCCCTGGAGCCTCTTTCGAGAGGACACTAATTCCATTCATGAGGTCCCACCCTCAGAGCTTGGTCCCTCTCACTAGTCAGTCTATGTTGCCCAAGTACCAGAGCCATCTGCTCCCGGGGCCATCAAAGTAGCCATTCTCCTCTTGGGGCAGGAAGAGCACACCCCTCTCAGTCGCACACTCCAGGTCACATAACCTTAAGCCTTTCAGCTGTCTGACAAGACACTGTTTGTTGTCTCTTTGCCCTCTCACTCTGCAGACACCGACAGCTCACAGTTATTTGCTGGGGAGCTGAGGTGTAAGAAAGACTCCAGCTGTATTTGACAGGTTCTGAGCAGTTCCAGGCTTCTTCCTGTGCCTCGCTGTGAACTGGCTCCTTTTCAAAGCTTAAACCCCAGTCATGTTTGGTTCGACCCTTCACACTTCTGAACAACGGTGAGCTTTAATCCAGCTGGAGTTTAACCCTTTTCCAGGGGCACTGTACAAAGGAACAGTGGTATACACCGGGTGTTAGACCCTATGAAGGCCAGATACCCTGAAGGCACATGGCATTGACATTCTCCTATTTGATTTTCAACATTTTCCTTTGTCCTGTTAAGTCCTAACCCGGCAAAGATATTTGAATCCTTTGCTTTGTTTTGTTTGAGACAAGATGCTACATTGTAACCAAGCCCACCTAGAACTCACTATAGCTTGCCATAGCCTTGAACAGCCCCTTAATGGTGCTGGCATAATGCTATCCCACTCTGAACTTTGACTATTTTATTTTACTTGGCTTTTTTTGAGACAGGGTGCCAGTGCAGCCCTGGCTGTCCTAGAACTCACTCTGTAGATCAGACTGGCCTCAAACTCAGATATCAACTACCTCTGCCTCCCGAGAGCTAGGATTAAAGGTGTGCACCACCACCACCACCACCCACCCCCGGCTAGAATTTGACTCTGAACCTGTTGTCACATCTATCCTCTCTTGAATTCTTGCCCTCTGAATCAATGAATTGCTCATCTATGGTGACAGTGAGGGCGGCAACACCGGCTGCATGCACGAGGCTTGCCGTGCTGTGCCTCTGCAGAGGGACTCCCATCCCTCGTCACAGTGCTCCTTGGGGTCTGTAAAATGATTCCTGTCTGTCCTTGATGAACCCCATTGAGAGAGCAGGTATTCGGGGCCACGGCACTTCCAAAGCCATTGATTGAAATGATCAGGACCAGGACAAGGATGGAATTGTGTGCCAGAACCTCCGCTGTACTGTGGCAGCAACTGTCTTACTCTAGAGTGCATCAGCTATCACTCGACTGTGACAACAAGGGCTGAGGTACCGAGAATGAACCATCCGAAGTGACGGTGACTAACCAGGAGACGCAGCTGAGCCCTGAGATGTGGCTGGTCCCAGCAGGGCTGTGCCGTCCGTAACACATACTGGTCAGCAAGTGAAGAGTGCAAGATGCCTCACACCTTTCAATATTGATGGCATGTTCAAAAAATGGTCGGATATTCTCAAAAAACATTTTTCCATCTCGTCTGCTTTTTTCCCCATTTTTAAAAATTTATTTACACTTCAAATGTTGTTCCTCTTCCTGGTCTCCCCTCCTCAACCCCCTCTCCCCAATCCCATCCTCCCTCCCTTTACCTCTAAGAGGGTGCTCCCACACCCACCCACTCGTGCCTCACGGCTCTAACATTCCCCTACGCTGGGCATAGAGCCTCCACAGGACCAAAGGCCTCCCCTCCCACTGATGCCCGACAAGGCCATCTCTGCTACACATGCAGCTGGAGCCATGGGTCTGTACTCATGTTTTTTTTTTTTTTTTTTTTTTTTTAAGATTGGGGACCAATTTGGGGCCTTAGGGCTTTTAGTTTGGCTCAGTGGTAAACCCAACCCCCCTTTTTTAAAGATTTATTTATTTAGGGTTGGGGATTTAGCTCAACAAATGCAAGGCCCTGGGTTCGGTCCCCAACTCAAAAAAAAAAAAAGATTTATTTATTATATATAAGTACCCTGTAGCTGTCTTCAGACACACCAGAAGAGGGCATCTGATCCCATTACAGATGGTTGTGAGCCACGATGTGGTTGCTGGGAATTGAACTCAGGACCTCTGGAAGAGCAGTCAGTGCTCGTAACCGCTGAGCTGTCTCTCCAGCCCTCATGTGCTGTTTTTAATGGGTTCAGTCTCTATTAGGGAAGGCTGGTAAGTCGGGAAGGGTCTGCTTAGGCGTCAAAGCTGTGAATGGGAGGAGGAGAGTAGGGGCTTTGTAGCAGGTTTGCATTCAGAGGTGTGAGAATCACCCTTTTTAAGTTCTCCTTTTAAAATCCTGAGTGCTCCAGGGGGCACTCCTTCTGTAGGTGTCTCTGTCTGCCTCCCCTCTTGTGAACCTTGTAGGCCACTCATCCTCTGGACACAAGAAGGCGGAGACTGGGGCTGGTTCAGCAACCGAATTTCACTTTAGAGTTGGCTTTGGTCGTGGGCACGGTCAGCCGCCTCAGTGAAGTTGGAGGTGACGTTGCATTGAATAAACTTTAAAGAAAAAAGAATGAGATCCGGAATGGGTTGAGTTGAGAGTCCCATACAAAGTTAAAGTTATTCAGTCGGTTGACACCAGGCCAGCCTTTGAAAAGTCCCCTCGCCGACTCATTCACTGTGTCCAAAAAAGCTTCAGACGTGCGGTCAACCCTGTTCAGATAACAGTTTTGCAGAAACTGAAAGTTCGGAGTTCCCCAGCTGGCATCACCCACAGTTTCAATCAGGTTATGGGGGAAAACTCCCCTAACAGAAGGCAGAGTGAGGACGAAGTTCCCAGCTCCGGTCCTCACTGGAGGCATAACCGAAGCTTCCAGCATCCATCTGTTTGAGAATCGCACACGGAGCAGGCCAGGCTGTGAATAGAACTGGAAGACTGGGCAGAATTTATTCAGACAGGGTAAGCAGAGCCTCACATGGCAAAGCCGAGGAAACTGCCCTGTGCAGTTCCAGGGATTAGCCAGACTGGACTACTGCTGTCCATCTCCGGTCACAACAAAGACCGGTGTGACTCGGCAAGCAGGTCTCCATTTTTTTTCCTTCTCCTTAAAAGTCTCTTTAACCAGTGTCATGGCTAGTTTTATGTCAGCTTGATACTTGCTGGTGTCATCAGAGAGGAGGGAACTTCAACTGAAAAAAAAAAAGCCTCAGAGCTGGAGAGATGGCTCAGTGGTTAAGAGCACTGACTGCTCTTCCAGAGGTCCTGAGTTCAAATCCTAGCAACCACATGGTGGCTCACAACTGTCTGTAATGAGATCTGATGCCCTCTTCTGGTGTGTCTAAAGAGAGCCACAATGTATTATATATAATAAATAAATAAAACGTTAAAAAAAAAAGACTGTCTCAAAACACACGTTTAGGAGATTAAGAGAATTTAACTGGTCTTCCAGAAGACCTGAGATCAACTTCTAGCTTTCCCATGGCAGCTGAAAACCATCTGTAAACCCAGTTGCTCTAAGATCTGCTGCCCTCATCTGGCCTCCTTGGGCACTGTATACACAAGGTGTACAAACATGCTAAGAAAAACAATCAAACACATAAAATAAAAATAAATTAACTGGGGGTTGGGGATTTAGCTCATGGTAGAGCACTTGCCTAGCAAGCGCAAGGCCCTGGGTTCGGTCCCCAGCTCCGAAAAAATAAAATAAAATAAAATTAATTAATTAATTAATTAACTGGGAGGAGAGGAGGGCAGGGAAAGTGTGGTCGGATGTAAAGTAAGTTACTTATTTAATTAATAAAACAAATAAATAAATCTTTAAAAAAACATAATCCTATCAGCAGTATTAAATAAGATACGTTTACACACATAAAAAGCGCTGTTGCAGGAGTCTTTTTTTTTAATATTTATTTTATTTATATGAGTACACTGTAGCTGCCTTCAGACACACCAGAAGAGGGCATCTGATCCCATTACAGATGGTTGTGAGCCACCATGTGGTTGCTGGGAATTGAACTCAGGACCTCTGGAAGAGCAGTCAGTGCTCTTAACCGCTGAGCCATCTCACCAGCTCCATTTCCAACGGTCCTTAAGGAACCCAAATGAAACCAAAGGCACCTGAGCAGTACGTGACAGGACTCCAACAGATGCCGTCTAGACAGAGATGCTGGCAGGTCGGGTATCCTCACTGTAAGTAAAGCTAATGGTCTGGTCTGAGACTTCCAGAAAATGTCTACGAGAAGGACGAGGCTCTACCCAAGGTCTTATATATTCAGGCCTTAAAGTAGTTCATTGCTGCTCTACCAGAAAACAACCACGTAGGAAAGGAATATTATATGTACGTCAGCAGCTTTGGTGGTTTGAATGGGGATGACCCTCACGGGCTCATGTATTTGAATGCTTGGCTCCCAGTTAGTGGAACTGTTTGGGAAGGATTGGGAGGTGTGGCCTTGTTGGAGGAGGTGTATCACTCTGGGTGGGCTTTTAGGTTTCAAAAGGTCATACCCAGCCCCAGGCCCCCACTCTTCTCTGCTTGCTTCCTGCAGATCAGGATGTGAGCTCTCAGCCCCATGCCTGCCTGCCTGCCTGCCTGCCTGCCATGATGATCATGGACTAACCTAACCCTCTGAAGTTTTAACCAAGCCTTCAACTAAATGCTTTCTTTCACACAAGTTGCCTTGGTCACGGTGTCTCCTCACAGTAATAGAACGGTGGCTAAGACAGCAACCTTCACGGCAAGGGTTAACTGCGTTGGCACTCTTGCTTCTCGGCTGGTGAGAGGCTTCCATTGTGTTCCAAGGGCACGGTCTTCTCTTTCACACCATGTCCCCAAATCTTCTCTGTTTATAATTTACCTCATGACTGCTGTAGACAATGTGTTCCGTGTGTCATATAGAGGCCCACTTGACAGAGCTGCTGTCACTGGATGGTAGGACAGGTGCCATGAAATCCAGGTAAACTATTGGTCATTCCGTGAGTGATGACCAGTCCCGACCAAGGTTGCAGTATGAGAATCTACCTGTGCACGCATGCAGTGACAGTGACCACCATCTGTATATGTATGACGCAGGGGTGCTGTCAGATTTAGGAGATACCTCAGGCTGCCAGGAGTCAGGGCTCTCTCCATTCTGAGCTCACTGCTAAGTGGGGCTGAGAGCATGGGTTTCAACATAACGGACGTTAAGACTGTGAACTGGCACCCACTGTGAGATGTGACAGGGAGAGGTCAAAGGTGAGACCTGGTCTGGTTCAGGCAGCAGGTGTCTGTACTAATCCTCCAGGGGGGAAAACGTAAGAGGAAGTGTAATGCTTAGGGTTCTCTCAAGGAACACGTAGGGGTAATGTTTATATGCACTGTGTGAAGATGTGTCTCTGGCCTTCCTTGCCTGCCTAGGGCACCCTGTCACTGGGTAAAATAAAAAGATAATGGCCTATAGCCAAGGCAGGAAGTACAAGGTGGGAGCTCTCAGAGAGATAGGAACTCTTGGGACAAGTCAGACATCGGACGTGGTGAAAGTCGGATGTATGAAACAGAGGAGAGGTAACCAGCTACGTGGCAAACCTTAGATCCATATAAATAGGTTAGCGTACGTTAAGAGCTAGTTAGTTAGGAACAAACCTAAGCTAAGGCCATAAGCGTTGTAAATAGAGATAAGCCTCTGTGTAGTTATTCAGGAACTGGGGCAGACACAGAAAATCCCAAACCGGGACAGGAACACAGTGGATAGAATGGCTATGTTAGAGCAGCTTACGGGCTATTGTCAGAGCAGTCCAACAACAGCTACCTCCTGACAGAAAGGCCAGGAATCTGGCAGTTGTTCACCAGGCTGGATGTCTCAGCCATCCCAATGTAATGCTGAAGTCCTGGAGGAACAGAGAGCTGCTGATCTTCGGTCTATGTTGGAATCACATTGGAGTCAATGCTAATGCCGGGCAAGGGAATGCCTCATCCAAGGAATATCTCATCAAAAGGATGGAGGAACTTGCCATCAAGAGCAGGGGGCCGGGAAGGGGAGGAGACAAAAAAGCAAAAGCATCCTTCTTCCATATCCGTTCATGGAGGCTGGTGCTGTAGCTCAGTGGTACAGTGCTTACCTACGATGTACCAAAGACTGAGAGCAAGACCTGGTGTTCTCTCCACAGAATAGAGGGAAGGAGGGAGGGGAGGAGGGACAGAGAGAGGGAAGAAGAGAGAAAGAAAGAGAAACAGAGAGACAGAGAGACACTGAGACAGGGACAGAGAGAGACAGAGACAGAGAGATAGAGAGGGAGTCAGAGAAACAGAGAGACAGAGAGAAAAAGAGACAGAGAGAGACAAGGACAGAGAGACATACAGAGAGAAACAGAGAGACAGAGAGAGACAATGACAGAGACAGGGACAGAGACACAGAGACAGAGACACAGAGAGACAAAGACAGAGACAGGAACAGAGAGAGACAGAGAAACAGAGAGACAGAGAGAGAGAGAGACAGAGACAAAGACAGAGACAGGGACAGAAAGACAGAGAGAGACGGAGACAGAGAGACACAGAGAGATAGAGAGTGAGCAACATTTACATGCTATGCTGTAACAAGTTTAAATCTTTTGCCTTTGGCCATGACTGGCCCACCTGTGCTTCAGACTGGACCAAACATAGGAAATAAAAGCCTTCCTGTGGGAGATAAAAACCACAAGTGGCTAGGACCCCTGACAGGATAAGAACAGATAAAGTCCACCCCACCATCTATGCTGACAGTTTCTCACTGACGCCCCCAGAATCCAGAGATCTTTGTGGCACAAGCTTAGAGTGTCATCTGCTGGGCTGCCAGCCAGGGCCTGGAAGAGCATGGGAAGTCAGATACCCATGTGACCCACACTGGGTGTCAGGCAAGGAACGGCTGAGGGGCTGCCAAAGCTCTCAGGGCAAGCATTGTTCCCATCGTACATAGAAGAAGGGGAGACCTGGGCAAATGCTCCCTGAACCTTGGTAGAAGTCAGGCTCACTTCTTAGCTGGCCCTGGCTGTCCTGTTAAAGATCTGCGCTGCAAAAAGTGAACTGAGCTTCCAGGAAGTTTCTCGGTTTCTACGTCCACACGAAGTCCCCATTCCATGTTCCCTGTCTCTGAGCTCACAGCGTGGCAGCACCCTTCCCCTTCCTATTTTCTTTCTTGATTTTTTTTTCCTCCCCTGAAAGGTATCTTGTGTCCCGGATGGCATTGTATTCACTCTACAGCAAAAGATGACTTTGAACTTCTGATCTTCCAGACTCTGTCTTCCCAGTGTTGGGATTACAGGTGAGCATCATGCTAGGGGTGGAAGCCAGGCTTCCTACATGCTAGGCAAGCACTTGACCAATTGAGCTGCATCCCCAGCCTCTAGATGGATTGTTTTCTCTGTGGTCAGATGGACATTCTGACAGCATGGGCTAGAGATAGAAAATTAGCATCTTTTTGTATTTTGTTAGAAAAACTGATAAGATTTGGGCTTCACATAAAAATAAAACATTTATATATACACATGTATTTATTTACTATTTATTTATTCATTCACAGGGTCTATATTTCTCTGGCTGATCTAGAACTTGCTATGTGCACCAGGCTGCCCTCAGGCTTGTGGATGTTTTCTCCTGTCTCTATTGCTCAAGATTACAGGTATGAGCCACCATGCCCTGCTAGAAGAAGATTCTTTAAGATGGTGTCTAAGTGATTGTTATTACATACATTCCTTCTTAAATATATGCCATTTTAAATTTTTAAAACATTACATCGTTTCGAAGCGCCCATTATAGATGGGCACAGAGATGAAAGCCAACATGGCCGGCGCCGTGTGCACGGAAATGGAGGCTCCTTCTCAATGCCCCCTCTAAGGGCCACTTTCCCTACGCTATCCCATCCAATAATCACAGTAATGACTAAGAAGGTGGAGAGCGTGCTATTATCCACATCCAGTAAGTGAAGTTCTGTGGCTGTCTGAGGACACGAGATTTAATGGCTGGGAAAACAGATCTGGGGCCAGACACCCTGACTACAAAAGCTCCCAGCCTCTGGCAGGCACAGTCCCCGAGGGAAGTAGCCTAGACTGTCTTCATTTAGCCACGCCCACGAGGCACAAAGAGGCCAAGAACTCCTCTCCATCGTAACAAAGAGCATGGAAAGCCTTAAAGGCTCAGCGAGAACTCAGGACAACGAGGAAGGAGAGAGCATTGCCAGCGAGCCACTGCTGGGCTTCGAGTCGGAAACGTACCCACAGGCGTGTTGATTCTTGGTCTCCAGCTGATGGTGCTTTTCGGGAAGGTTGTAGAAACTCTTGGACGGAGGTAGGTGAGTGAGGAGGGCTGACCTGCTCACTTCCTGCCTATTTTTCTGTGCCCCGATCCTCCCGGATGTGACTAACCTCTCCCTCATGGTCCACACTGTGAACTGAACTAATGTGCCATCCCACCCCCTCCACCACAGACTAAAGCCCTCTCGAAGTTCTGGGCCCGAAGCAACATCCCTGCCATTAACTTATTTCAGTCAAGCGCTGTGGTCACAATGATGCAAAGGTAGCTGATGCAGCCATCTTTCTACAAGTCCAGCCGAGACTGAGACGCTCTATTCCACGTGGGAGATGCCCAAAAAAGCTGGAGGATGACAAACCTTATAGGCCACTCACAACAAAACTGATTTCTGCAGAGAGCACGGCTCTCCACACCCTAAAAATTACACTAGGATGACCTGGGTGTAGCAGCTCAGGGGAAAATGCCTACCAAGGAACCCCTGAGCTGGGTCCCTAGCACCCACAAAAGCGCACTGAGATAATTTGGGGGCTGTAACCTTCTATCAAGAAGGTTCCTGATATGTAAATGAATTTTGGAAATCTAATTCAAATTTTAAAAAAACTTTAAAAACAATTTTCATGCGCACCTGTAGTGTAATCTGGGCCTATTCGCTCACATTCCATTACCTTCCCCTCCCCCTCCCCTTCCCTCCTCTTCCCTCCCCTTTCCCCCTCCCCCCCTTAGTCCCTTTATTCCCCAGTCTCACTTCTGCTTTCAAATCTGCTTTCCTTTTTTTTTAAAAGATATATTTATTTATTATATATAAGTACACTGTAGCTGTCTTCAGACACACCAGAAGAGGGCATCAGATCTCATTACAGATGGTTGTGAGCCACCATGTGGTTGCTGGGATTTGAACTCAGACCTCAGAAAGAACAGTCAGTGCTCTTAACCACTGAGCAACCTCTCCAGTCCTCAAATCTGTTTTTTTTTTTTAAAAGCTTTCCAAGTTATTCCTTTAACAGTATTTAAGTAGGAGTTTGATCTTCATGACCTTTGTGTACAGAACACCACAGTCCTTCCCAGCATGTGGGTAACAACAACACAAGATTTATTTGTTTCTTTTTGTTAATTTATTTACTTCAAGACAAGGTTTCTCTGTGTAGCCCTGGCTGTCCTGGAACTTGCTCTGTAGACCAGGCTGACCTCAAACGCAGAGATCTGCCTGCCTCTGCCTCTTGAGTGCTGGGATTAAAGGCATGGACCGCCTCACCTGGAATAGCCTGTGGTATCTTAAACCCTCCCTGGCTAGCCCAAGCCAGACACTGTCTATGCAACGAACAGATATGTCTGGGTGTACACGTCCTCCTGTTGATGGCAGGCTGTGTCTTAAGACCAGAACAGGAAGCTACCCAGTCAGAGATTTACTTTCTCTTTAGATTTACCTGAATCATGACACAGCATAGTCAAGACTGAAAATGGCTGTGATTGGCGGGATTTGTCTTCAGTCAGAATGAGGTTTAACATGGTGGGAAGGGTGGAAGGCATGCCGGTTAGTCTGTGGTTATAGGTTTTGGGAATGAGGAGAGCTTGTGTCCAGAAGCCCCGGTTAACAACGATGAGCATACAGGGGAGGTAGAGGACTCTGGGATAACATGGAGACCGTGAAGCCCAGCAGAGAACATATATTGACTTTCCACCACAGGCCTCTCTTTATGCGTGAATGTCAGCCCTGATGTAAAACTCCTGGGCATGAGATTGCTTTTTTTAATTGTTCCTTGCCTTTAAAAATAAAATGGAGGTAGGGGGAGAAGAGACAGAAAATTTGAAAAAAGTTTGCTGAGAAGCCAAAGTTGAATCTTCTGCTGCTTTTGTGAATTTGACTTACTCTGGCTGCCTGTGTGACCTCACAAAGTGAGAAAATGTTTTAGGCTTTAAGCAATGATGAGGCTACAGCCTTGAAGCTGGAGAACGGTTCAGTAGTTAAGTACCAGAGTCCGTTTGCCAGCATTTGTCTAAAATGCCCTGTTCTGGTCTCCGTGTGCAACTGAACGAATGGCATACATTCATGCAGCTACACATGCGCGCGCGCACACACACACACACACACACACACACACACACACACACACACACACACACCACACATCTTTTTGCTAGGCAGTGTTCGTCCATGCCTTTAATCCCAGCACTCAGGAGGCAGAAGTGGGAAGTTCTCTGAGTTTGAAGTCAGCCTGGTCTACAGAGTTCCAAGACACAGAGAAATCCTGTCTTGAAACAACAAGAAGATGTCACAGGGTGGAGGGCATGTGTGAGCAGGAACCAACAGCTTCCCATGGGATAGAGAGTGCTTGCCGATGCTTGCCGATGCTTGCCGATGCTTGCCGATGCTTGCCATGAATTTCCATCAAGCAACACAATTGCACAGCACTTGGAGCCAACATACAGGAAGTAGGTTTATTTCTCTGCCTTGATATTTATTGTAGGGCAGGCTGGTTTTGAACTTTGGAAAGTCAGTTATGTCAAATGATGGTTTGCTGAAGCAGACACCGGTGAAAGCATGTTTGCATATAGCAGGCACGTGAAAGAATGCTTGATGAAGAAGGATAAATATGACCCCACAGACAGTGGGCGACCAGCACTGAGCCTTGGTTTGGCTTGCCCCACCTTGGTATTCTTCACTAACCACATGCATGCATTGGTTCGCCTTATATTGCGTGGTTGAACTCAACTTGTGGTAACGCTGCCTTTGAGAGGAACTCGCCCCAGAACTGCTCATGAGGTTCCTGCGGCCGCTTGCTGTTTCAGTGGCCTCGCCTAAGGCCAGATGTCGAGCCTTGTGGTTTCATCAGGACGGAACTACAGCTGCTGGTTCATGTGTGGTGTTAGCCTGTCTAGAGGACAGGTCTGCAGTTGCTGAGTTGTATTTGGTGTTTGCTACGGGACTGAACGGCTGCCAGGAGATCAAGCTTCGCCCCCAAAGAACGATTGTGGAACAGGTCCACTTCCCCCGTATCCTAACTTTTCTCTTCCACTACCTCTGCTGGGTGGTGGGCTAGAGGAGAGCTTGAACCCTTATTAAAAGTAGGTCACACAAAAAAAGTATGCCTGCATGCCTCTTTTTCCTGAGGAACCCTGGGATTGCAGGTGTGAGCCCCATCGCTGGCCCATGGGAATTCTTGTTACGGTTTGGAACTGGCCATGGATGAGGGCATTTTTCATTGTGTGGTTTTTAATTTCTGGTTTTAGTCTTTCTTTAGCTGCTGATGTAACAGAAGCGTTAGATCGGCGGTTTGCGACCTTCTTAAAGCTGTGTCCTTTAACATAGTTCCCCATGCCGAGGTGACCTCCAACCATAAATTATCTTGCTATTTCACATTTGTAATTTTGCTACCTTTATGAATTGTAATTATTCGTTTTCCAATGGTCTCAGGCAACCCCTGTGAAAGGGTCATTTGATTCCAAAGGGGTCTTGATCCACAAGTTGAGAGCCCTTTCTCTCACCCCTTAGTGAATACACCTTTATACATAACCACCGCCAGTAGTCTTGTCTGTCAAAAGCATTACTTTAGGAATTTCGGCGTGTGGAACTAGAGAGATGGCTCAGACTTGCCATCCTGATTAGCCACGGAAGGGAAGTGTGACTTGGCCCCTGCCCCTGAGACAGAGCCAGCAGGATGAGGGCCTCCATGAGTGTTGACCATTGCTGGGTGTGAAGCTTGTTTGTATAACTGTGCACATAATTTATTTTGTTATTCCTTTGAGAGATGTTCTCCTTGCCAAGGTTATCAGGGAATGTCCTATCTGCCAAGGTGAATGACCCCACAATAATTAGAAGGAGCAAGAGTTCGAAGGCAAGGGCGTGTTTTAGCAAAAAGGTAAATGCTGTGACCTTCAGGACAGCCCTTAAGGCTGTGGGAAAGAACTCTGGAAACATGAGTTCAAGCGTATATATATATTTTCTCAACTATGCAAAATATAAGAATGCAATATGAATCATATGAGGGGTTTTGAGGAACAGAGGCAGTTGACCTATGATCCTTTCACCACGGGTTGCCTAAGGCCATCAGAAAACAGATATTTGCACTATGATTCATCACAGCAGGAAATTTACAGTTACGAAGTGGCAACAAAATTTTTTTTAAAGATTTACTTATTTACTATATATAGTGTTCTAAACTGCACGTATGCCTGTAGGCCAGAAGAGGGCACCAGATCTCCCTGTAGATGGTTGTGAGCCACCATACGGTTTCTGGGAATTGGACTCAGGACCTCTGGAAGAGCAGTCAGCACTCTTAACCTTTGAGCCATCTCTCCAGCCAGAGGTAAAACAATTTTATGATTGGGGATCTCCACATGTGAGGAACTGTATTACAGGATTGCAGAGCTAGGAAGGTTGAGCGCTGCTGGATTGGATCCTGTAGGAGAAGAGGGCAGAGAGTGAGCCACGAAGAGCGAATGGCAGAGAGCCCCACTCTCTCACTGTCCTGTGACTAGACAGCAAGATGTTGCCAGCTTGTACCTTGGATGGACCCTCTTAGGGAGCTGCAGGCTAGAGTCAGGGTTCTTTTCCTATAGCCACAAGAACCACTTTTCTGCCATTCAGAAGCCACTGGGTCTTTGGTAATGGATAACATTGGGCATAGCCCGTGCACCATTGTAGGTACAGCTGAGTGGGTTTTAATAGGCTGTGGGCTTCCAATTGCTGTGTCTCTCATCCGTCTGTGCTTTCTCTCCCCTCCCTCAACCCAGGTCATCAAATCACTCTCTATCCCTCTACCTTTGCCTAGACCTGTCACAGCAACAGAGTCTCTGAACCTGTGACCTTCGGAGTTACCTTCCTTCACCTTAGTTCAGGCTCATTCATTCATTCATTCATTCACTCATTCATTCATTCATTCAGTTTAGACGGGGTCTTACCATGGAACCCAGGTGGCCTCTCAGGGGTTCCTTTGAGCTCCTGTGCTCAGCTGAGAGTCCAACTATGCAGCTTTGTTTAGCTTTATTTTGCCAAAAAAACATGGAGCTGTTAGTGGTGAGTGAGGAGGAGAGTCCACAGAGCTAAAGGTTTGCAATGATCTGAAGATTACAGGGTTTTTGTTTGTTTGGTTGGTTGGTTGGTTTTGTTTCAGATTTATATGTTTTTATTTTACACACACACACACACATGCACATATATAAGTACTTGCCTATAGGCATGTATATGTGCTACATGCATGTCTGGTCTCTCACAGGTCAGGAGAGCATGCCGGATCCCCTGGAACTGGAGTTACACATGGTGTGAGCCGCCATGTGGGCGTTGGGAACTGAACCCAAGTCCTCTGCAGGAACAGCAAGTGCTTTTAAACCCTGAGCCATCGTTCTAGTCCCTGAAGGGAGCTTTAAATCTTGAGAGAACAAAACAGATTCCTGGGGCTGGGGATTTAGCTCAGTGGTAAAGGCTTACCTAGGAAGTTGGCCCTGGGTTGGGGTCCCCAGCCTGAAAAAAAAAAAAAAAAAAAAAAAAAATCCCAGATTCCGTGTTGTGGTTGCTCAAGAAAAGGACATTAGAGTTGGCCTTGGGTAAAAGGCCTGACATCCCACCAACTTGGGAGGCTGAGAAAAGAAGTTCAAGGCGGACTACCAACTTGAGGGCGAAAAAGAAGTCTCTGGAATGCAGCTCTGTGGTGTGGGTGTGCAGTGTGTGGGTGTGTGTGTGTGCGTGCACAAAAGCGCTGTGGAGATCAAGGTCAGTTGTCTTCCACTGCCATTGTCCACCTTCTACGTCCGCTCTCTGAACCTGAACTCTCTGGCTGGACAGCCCCAGCCTCCCCCTGTCTCTGTCTCCCTGTGCAGGGATTTCGAATACACACTGCCGTGACCAGCCTGTTATACAGATTCTGAGGTTTGGATTCAAGTTCTTACATTTGCCAAGCAAGCACTTTACCAACCACACTCACAGCGTGTCTCTCAGCAGTCTCCGCAGGACTCATCTGATGCCTGTGATAGCTGGTTCCCACCGAACAGATGGAAGACGCCCTAGCTGGTGGTCCGCAGCTGCTCAAATGGACTTTTGATTTCAATTCTTAAAGGCATTCTTCACATTAGAAAGGTCAAAAGAAATTTCAAACTTTTCTCAAGTCAGGGTTGGTAATCTTTCTTCCCCATCAAATCCTTGCTGAGGTTGATTTCGGTCTTAAAGGCATTCCTCACATTAGAAAACAGGTTTGGAGACAGCACCTCTTTTTTTTTTTTTTTTTTTTTTTTTTTTCGAGGCCCTGGGGGTCCCCGAAAAAAAAAAAAAGAAAGAAAGAAAAGAAAGAAAAGGGCCTTTCAAACTTTTTTGCTAGGCAAGCACTCTACCACTGAGCTAAATCGTCAGCCCATGTAAAACAGGGAGTTTGGAGACAGCACCTTCTAAGAGGTTATCAAGATGAAGAAAGTACACACCAAGGGAGCATCATCCATTAGGACTAGAGTCCTTCTGTGAAGAGGAACTTGGACGTTACAGAGAGAAGACCCCCATGTAAACAGTGAGCGTGCTACCAGCAAGCATCAGCACGGAAGCAAACCTCCTGGCTCTGTGTGCCAGGGTGTCTCCAGAGAAGCTTGCTGGGGAAGATGCACTCTGAATGTAGGCAACATCATGACCTGAGCCATTTATTCTGAATGAATAAGAGGGAGACAGTGAGCTGAGTCCCAGCTTGCCCCCCCCTCCTTCCTGACTAAAGATATAATGTAACCAGCTGTCTCATGCCTCAGCCGCCATGATGAATTGTGCAGGTAGAATCTGAGCTGGAAAAACAAAAACAAAAACAAACCTTTCTTCCCTTGCATTGCTTCTGGCCAGGTATTTGGTAACAGTAACAGGAAAAATAGGTAACAAGGATTCTATCCCAGCCAACCGCTGGAGTGGGGGTGAGGTCTAGCTGGCTATGTTTTCACAGTGTGATCTATTCAAGGGGAGCCAGCTTGGAGATGGCTGCCTTCCATCCTTCTGTGACACAGGAAGTGACTGCTTGGGTCAGGAGAAAGACAGAGCTGCCTTCAAGGACGGGCAGGCAGGCATGGTCATCTGTGGAAAGGCCGTGGACAGAGGTGGCTGTGTTTGCAGTACACCTCTCCTCCTGCCCCACTTCTCGGATTTCCTTCAGTGGAAGCTTGGCCACCTGTCACCTCAGAGTCTGAGACTCAAATAAACAGTGTCTAGTAGTAGGGGAGGGCATGAAGTAGCCAGTGGGCAAGTGCCAACATACTTCCCTTGTCTGCCTGGCCTGGGGGGAGGCAGGGCATATCCAGCTTCTCTAATCAGTTTCTATTGAAAGAAGGCTCTGTCCATCTTCCAACTGGTGTGATTAAGGCCTTTTAGGAAGCCGGAAGAAGCTCTGACTGTTGCTGTCTTTTGAGGAAAACCCAGGGCTTTGATTTCAAAAGACTTGCACAGGTGTGGTTGTCTGGGATGTAACATATTTTCTCCTCTGTATAGTTCATAATTTGGACTCATTTTTCTTTCTCCTTTTTCTATCTCCTCCCTTTCTCCCCTTCCCCCTTCCTTTTCCCTCTGGGCAATTTTAACATTCCCATCCAGAGAAATAAGCCACCAGCCCAGCTTCCTGCTGCTCTGTCTGCTAATTTCCACATGCCCAGAGATAGGGCCCCTAAAACATCTTGGACCTGGTGAGGAAGAATCTTGGCATGTTGTCCCTTGACTAACCCGATGTCCCCACATATTGATACAGCGCCCTGAGATTCTAAGGATGCTGGAAGGGGTGGCCACCAAGGGACACTTGTCAAGTATTTCTGTGGTTCTGGCCACTGGGGCACTTCACTCTCTCTTCCTCTTCCTTTGATAGGGGTCTCAGGTAGCCCAGGCTGGCCCAAAACTCACTATGTAGCCAAGAATGACTTTGAACTTCTGATCCTCCTGCCCCACCTTCCGAATGCTAGGATAGCAGACTGGTTTCAGACCCCTGGTGCATATTTTAGACACCAAAGCAGACCTGACCTCCGGGTTCTCCCAACACTCCTAAGTCTCTACCTGGCATACCCTGCCCCATCCCTGAACTTTCTAGTCCAGAGGCCGGGCTGTCCTTCCCCCAGAGGCTCTTCCCTATATAATCCAGACATTTTGGCTTCCAGCCTGCCTGCCGCTTCTCCGCTATGATAGTGATAGACTGTTATCCCCTGGGAGCCATAAGACCAGATAAACCCTTCCTTCTAGGAGCTGCCCCCCACATCCTGGTGCTTTAGCACAGTAATGGAAAAGTAGCAAAGACAGCCTTGTTCTAGGTTTCAGGTGCTATGTGGCCACCTTCTTGGGATTTTTGAAGAGCTGTGGTCTGCTATGAATACAATAGGCACAACAATATTAAGTCAGACACAGGGATGGGCAGTCGATGGCTTTCAAAGGAACTAAAAGTAGCCCCAAAGGCTTTGGCTCTGGTTAGAAACATTTTAATCCCTGGGATCCTTAAGTTCAGTCATTTGGCCTTATAGAAACTTTGGCATGAGTACAGCTCTTCCTCCTTCCCTCCTCCTCCTACCCTCCTCCCTCTCTCCCTCCTTTCCTTCTCCTCCCTCCCTCCTTCCTTCCCTCCCTCCTTCCTACCTTTTTCTTCTGGGAACTTCAGTTCATACTGTCCACCAAGCCAGAACCCTGGTCCACCTGTCTCTTTTGATCTGGGCCAACATCCTTACCTGACTGCTGGAACCAAACTTCTGCTTACAGTGGGCCTTTCCCAGTATTTCCTGAACCACTACTCTTCTGGGCTTGGATTGAAACTAGGCAAAGGGACCAGTTGTGGACAAAAAGCTCCCAGGATTGGCCTGCTACAAGCTCTGGGAGGAATGGCTGTGCAAAATGAAAGGGCAAGCCCCACAGGACTCCTGGCCAGCTACTGAGCAGGGAACAAGACCACGGCTGCTCCTGAAGAAGCCCAGTCCGATGACCCCTGGAGCTTCCTACCTCAATTATTGCTCTCTGCAAGCATCTCCATGGCTGTACCCACACCACAGTTCAGTCTCCTCTGCTGCTGGGCGTGAGGAAGCCAGCCTTTCCCTGGAGATTGCTCAGTGGGTAAAGGCACTTGCCACCAAGCAACACTAGCTACGTTCAACCTCCAGACTCCACAACGTGGGAGAAAGAAAAGCTCCGAGTCCCTCAAGTCCTCTGGGACTTTGTACTTACTGTGGCAGGCAGCGCTCTCCCAAACACCAGCTGTTGTCTCTGCTTCCCAGCACTTAGTGGTTATACAGAGTAGGGAGAGACCTGAGGGGAGTTCAGAGACCTCAGCACCCTGGGTGGAAGGAGCCTCAAGCAAGGAAAGACCCTGGACAGTGCAAACTTGTCCATGCCAGTAGGAGACAGAGTTGGGCATAAGCATCTTCCAAGCAGCCCCACATGCCCCACAGGCACAGGAGAGTGAGGCTAGCTCTGTCCCTCCCTTCTCCTCTAGGATTTGAAAGTAACACTGGTGATTGTGATGGGTATCCAGTCACCCTGCTGGACAGAGGTATTTTCTTTCTCCAGGGAGATTGGCCCTGGAGAGGATCGAAGCAGCTGCTGCCACACAGCGAGAAACAGACGAGGCAAGGTCTGCAGGTCAATGCATGTCCTGAGCAACCGCCCTTTTCAAGCCACAAGTCACCTTCACAAATGACCAGCTCGGCTGAAGTCTGGGTGGCTGGCAGTTAGTCAGATGGAGGAAGCCCTTGCTTCTCCTTCCTTAGTTTGGTCCTTAGGTTGGTCGATCTTTGTGTTGGACTCAGTGAGGTCAGCTGGCTGCCTAGAGCTCAAGCGAGTGTTTGTGGGCGCCCCCTGCTGGGATTTTAGGAGGTTGCCGTGCTCACAGCACAGATTCATAGCCCAGGGTCCCCAGATGCAAAGTCAAGGTTTTCCTTTGGAAAGTGAGAGAGGGGTTGAGAAGTCTCTGTGTCTCCAGGGTATTTAGAATGGCAAAGGAGCTTCATGTAAGTCCAAATGTGTGCAGGGATGTGTGTGTGTGTGTGTGTGTGTGTGTGTGTGTGTGTGAGAGAGAGAGAGAGAGAGAGAGAGAGAGAGAGAACAGAGAGAGACAGAGACAGAGAGAGACAGAGACAGAGAGACAGAGACAGAGGGGGGTAGGGACTGCCAGTTGAATCCTGTCCTCTCTGTAGCTCTGTGAACCTAGGAGTTAACTCATTATGGCTTTGCTTTTGTCCTTCTCTGCCCTGCTTCCTCCAAATGTAAGACAGTGTCGGAAAAACTTAATTTTTTAGTTCTGAAAACTATCACCTGTAGCACTTGGGGATGACCAGGGGGATAATTATCCCCATTGGTTTCCTTGGAACTAGAGTTACAGACTGTCAGAGCCACGCAACATGGGTGCTGGGAACCAAGCTCGAGCCTCTACAAGAGCAGCAAACACTGTTAAGCACTGAGCATCTCCCCGGACCCAAAAGGGAGTTCATTTTTTTTTTCAATGTGACTCTTAAAGGGTAAAGAGGCTGCAATGGGGTTCTGTGGTAGAGAACTTGCCTAGTGCTCAGAAAGCCCAGGTTCCCTGTAGGGAGGTGCAATTAAGTCACATTGTACGGGTGAACATGTGGGTGTCTCCAGAGAGCTGGAATAGAGTGCCTAGATATTCGGTGACCTCCCGGAAAAGGGGCCTTAAGTAAATCCTCTTATAGACAGGACAATGACACAGGACAGTGTCATTGTGGTGGTTTGAATGAGAGGGGCCCCCATAAGCTTGTGTGTTCAAATGCTTGGTCCCCAGTTGTGGAGGGTTAGGAGGTGCGGCCATTTTGAAGGTGTGTTGCTGGGAGTGGGCTTGGAGGTTTCAGAAGTTCGCACCAGGAAGACACCCAGAGGCCTGCCCCCAGCGTGGCCCACCCACAGCGGGAGCCCGGTAGAGAGATGGGAGAGGAAGAGAAGCGGAGTGGTTTGAGCACTGTGTGGAGAGGCAGACTGGAGACATGGGGGTTGAGAGGAATACCTGATGTGGTGAGTAGCTGGCCTTGCCACCTGGGGCCATGGTGAGGTCCTGACCTGTGCTGCTGCTGAGGGCTATGTCTGGGTCTGTGGCCATGAAGCAGCAGGGGTCTGTGTCGATGTTCATATTACCACCTTAGACCATGAAGACGTCCCTGGTCTGGGCTATTGCCCGGGACGGTGTTGATGTCCAAAGGCTGTGCATCACTGGCCCCTTCCCTCACTGGCTGCAGCACTCTGGAGAGCAGGCTCTATGCTACACCTGGGTAGCCCAGTAGACCTGGCCCTGGTGCTGAAGTTGAGAGTGAGCTAGCCCTAAAGGAGCTTGGGAGAGGTGGTCCCACCCCTTGTCTGCAGTGTGGTGGTGGTGTGAGCGAGAGAGAGATGCCCTCACCCCCTCACTGCCTACAGCAGGCAGGAGAGATGACCCCAGGGTCCTGAGAGCAGGAGAGATGACCCCAGTGTGGCCCCAGTTCTCCTCACTGGCGACAGCACTTGAGAGAACAGGTCCTGCACATCGCCTGGGTAGCACAGTAGAGCCTGCCCTGGTGGCAAAGGCTTGTGTGAGCTGGCCCTGTCCCTTGCAGGTTGCAGCACTGGGTGAGTTAGCCAGGGCAGTGCTGGAGAGCCCTCCATGGTTGTGCGGATGTGAGAAAGCTGGCTGGCTGACCCCAGGCCCAGATCCAGGGTTTTGAGTTGTCTCACCTCATTTATGAACTGCCGGAACACACGAAGGGGCTGGTCCTGCAAATTGAAAGCTACAGGACACAGGGCAATAACAAGATACCCAAGAGAAGTTCTGGTGAGGATCCAGTAGTGATAGTCTGGGAAAAGCCAGAGGACTTGTCAGTGCTCTTAACCACTGAGCCATCTCTGTGGCCCATAATAAGATTTGTTTGTTTTTTATTTTCTTTTGCGGGAAGTTTCAAGGGCTGGGAGCATATACCAAGGGACTTGGCCATGGTGTCTCTTCATAGTGAAAAAGGTAACATAGCATAGAAAAGCAACTAATTTTTTTTGTCAGTTTATTTTTATTTTGTCTGTGCATGCTTGTGTGTGTGTGTGTGTGTGTGTGTGTGTGTGTGTGTGTGTGTGTGTGTGTGTATGCACATGCATGTGGAAGCCGGAGATCAAGCTCATGTCTTCTCTCACTCATGTCTCACAAGCTGTTCACACGGGGGCTTTTGCTAGGACTCGGGACTTGCCAATTGCATTACAGTGGATGGTCTGTGAGTCCCAGGGGCCCTCCTGTCTCTTGGGATGATCCCTCTCCGTGCTGGAATTACAAGTGTACCTCATGGGGTTGGGGATTTAGCTCAGTAGTAGAGCGCTTGCCTAGCAAGCACAAGGCCCTGGGTTTGGTCCCCAGCTCCGAAAAAAAGAAAAAACAAACACAAAAAACAAGTGTACCTCATCAGCTAGGGGCTGCGCTCAGGTCCTTGTGCCCTCATATAAGCTCTTTGTCAACGGAGCCACCCCCAACCCTGTGGCTTACTTTTGTGCAGTTCTAGAGATCAAAACCAAGGTTCCAAACATGTGGGTGGGCAGGCTTTCATGGAGCCACACCCCCAGCCTGGGACAATTTCAAAGGACACTGCTTTGCTGTAGCTAAACATGGGTCCACTCCTCACTGGTTCTTCCTCATCCTGAGGGGACTGCTACAGAAATAAAGTTGCTAAAAGTATCACATGATTTCCCAAACTCCTGTCCCCAGCCAGGTCATCTGACTCCCAGATCTGGGGGAATTGGTGAACGTTTCATACCGGAGAGCCATCCTCCAAGAACACCTTCACAGAAGACACAAAGAATAAAGGAAGGGACAGGCTCCTTGGCATTCACCAGAACCTGCTGCCGTCTCCCCACGACAGGATCAGCAGTCCCTGCTCACTGCTCCTTCCTCTGCACTGGTGACCCTTTGGCGGGACCTTTGGATCCTGAGGTCCCATTGTGACAGAAATTCCCATGAGACGCCAGGCAGGGAGGACAGGGCCTGGCTGGCAGGCACCATGCTGGGCCAAAGCTGGCTAGCATTCTGCAGCATGTTGATGGATGCCCAGATGGGAAAATCAGACCTTTAAAACTTAAAAACTTAGATTTCTTTGGAAAGGCAGTGGAGACAATCTGGTGGTGTGTGTGCTGCTCAATGTGCTGAGCTAGCTGTGTGCATGCATGAATGTACATGAGTGTGGAAGAGTGTGAGTGTGCGTGTGAACATATGCAAACATGTATGTGCCAGTATGTATGTAGCAGCATGTGTATGTGTGTGTGCACGCTCGTTTGTGCAAGTGCTCATGTACAAGCACATGTGTGTGTACACATATGTTCTTGCATGAGAGCTTTGCTTGCACGTGTGTAAGAATACATGCATATGCACATTTATGTGCTATGTGGGTGTGTAAGGGCATACACATACATCGGTGTACATGTATGCTTCTGTGCATGCATGTGCATGACTGTGTGCCCTTGTGTGCGCACAGCTATGTAAACATGTATGTGCTATGTTGTACATGCTGGTGCTAAGGTGAGAAGACAACTTAGGGGAGCTAGTTTTCCCCTTCAACCTTGTTGGTCCTACAATTGAACTAAGGTTGTCAAGCTTCCTGCAAGAGCCCTCGGAGGCTGCACCATCTCTCAGGCTCGGTCTCATCTTTTGACATTTGCAAGTGGCTCTTCAGAATTTCTCTGTTCCTGTGGATATGGTTTTGGTTGGTTTCAGTGAGGATAGGAGGTTGTTGAAAGTGATCTCTAAAGGAGAAGACACAGTCTGACACAGGAGCACCGAGGTTGGTGTGCATCTTAGAGCCGTGTGTGTGTGTGTGTGTGTGTGTGTGTCTGTGTGTGTGTGTGTGTCTGTGTGTGTCTGTGTGTGTGTAGCTATGATGATATGCAGAGGGTTCTGTAGTCTCTCATCACCATGTAATGACTACATCCCCTGGGTATCATCTCAGGCAGAGAAAAGGAGTGGCTTGCCAATCAGAGAGAGATTGGCAGCGTCTCTAGCCCCTGACTTGGGAAGCACGCTTGGCCTCCCTGGTGACACAGAGGCTGTGATTTGTCTCCCCGTCAGGACGGTTCAGGCTCAGCTATAAATAGCAGCCTGCCTCAGACAGCAGCTTCTCAATGAGGTCATCCCCCAGTCAGCAGCTTTCTACTCTTGGAAGCTCTGCTGCTCTCAATCCAGACGCGGCCCCTCTGTGATGGTGAGGTAGCCCAGGAATCACTCAGACTTCTCAGGGCAGCCCCATCACCCTCCTCGGCTTGGCCTGCTGTCTCTGGCTGTTTCTGCCTGTCTGCGGATTTATCTCTTTGTCTACTTCTGTCTTTATTTTTGTTTCCATCTGCCTCCCTCTTTGTCTCTTTGTGTATTTCTTTCTGTTTTTATGGCTTTAGGAGTGGAACTCAGGCCCCTTGTGAGCTAGAAGCATCCAGTGCTAGCCACACCCCGTCTCTTGCTAGTTCTCTCTTCTGTGTGTGTCTCAGTTTCTGTCTTTGCATTTGTCTCCTTGTCTCTATTTCTTTCTTTATCTCTATTTCTCTATTTCTCTATTTCTCTCTCTCTCTCTCTCTCTCTCTCTCTCTTTGTGTGTCTGTCTTATGGTCTCTGTATGTCTGTCTCTGCTCAACCCCCCACACACACACTCACGCACACACACACATGCGCACACACATGCACACACACACATACTTTCTCTCCCTGTCTGCCTCTTTGTCTTCGTTGTACACTTGCTCTCAGGTGACATGGTCCAGGTTTCCATCACGATAGACCACAGATACGGGGCCTTGCCCCAGGTCACAGGGTGGCCCCAGGAACCTGGTTCACAGCTGGCTTTCCGAGGACTTTGTACATTCCTCCCTGTACAAGGGGTAGAAGGCTTGTGACAAGAAGAGGGGGCAGAACAAGACAGTGTAGGAAGCGCAGCTGAGCAGACCACACGTGGCTTACACGGGGCACCGCTTCAGCTCCACCCTGGATTCCCCAGGCTCTCTGGAGCCTCTCCTTCTGTGGGACCCGCGCGTGGTTCCGGGTTGGCTCCTCCTGCCCAGTCCCTGGTGCCCATCTCTTTGTTCCGTCCGTCTTTTCCACCAGCATTACTTTGTTTTGACTTAAGTAGCTGCGTAGTGAGTTTTGAAGTTAGAAAATGTGAGACGGCATCAAGCTGTTCTTTTTTTCCAAGACTGTTTTGACTGCTCAGAATTTCCTGAGGTTTCATATGAATTTTAGATTATTTCTATTTATGTAAAAATGCTGTTGGGCAGAGGGAGGCTGGTGAGATGACTCTCTGCGAGTAGGAGTGCTTTCAGCTCTTGGGAGGACTGAGTTTACTTCCCAGTACTGAACTGGGCAGCCCACAACCCTATGTAACTCTATTACCGTCCTCTTCTGGCCTCCAGGGATGCTGGGGACGCACAAGCTCTCTGTAAATAACAAACAAACAGAGAAATGCAAAACCAGTTGGTTTTTGTTTTTTAAAGAAACGTAACTGGCTGTTGCTTGTTAGTTTTACATCTTGCAACTTCGGTTACTTTGTTTATTGGTTTTAACCCAGTTTCGAGTGACCTTTGGTGTTTCTGCACAGAGTGTGTATTTTCTTTTAGCTAAAAGAATCATAACTTGGTCCTTTGCTGAGACGGGGAGGGAGCGGTACTCAGCAGCTCGGAAGCCACACGTCTTAGCCACAGACTCACCCAGGTCTCCAGGAGCTGAGGTTTGGCCGATGTCCTCCACCCAAGGCCAAGGCCAGAAGCCCTCACTCACCCAAGCTGCAAACAGACTCACCTCAGTGAAGAAGTGTGGCTGGTCCTGACTTTGCTTAATAAACCTTCAACAGGGGCGGAGAATGCAGCCCTGTGGGGAAAGAGATCCTCCTAAGTTTGTCTCTGAAGACTAAAGAAGAGGGTGGGTGGAAAGTTCTAAAGCATTTAGAAGACAATAGAGGCTGACTGAGGGGGGGTGTTAAACTGAATGATGGCCCTCCAAAGGGCCAAGCTCATCTCTGCCTCGGTGTTGGCCTGAAGAGTCTCAGATGCAGGAGGATGTCCTGCACCCCCGGGAGGCTTGGGCATAACTAGCCTTGGCATCTTCCCGAGCCCACCTTAATCTGTCCCTCGTGTGTTAAACAACTGCAGGGACCAGAGTTCCAGTCCCAAGCCAGGCCTGAGGGCGGTGCCTTCTCCTGACTTATCCACAGGAATGCCCATGTTTACTTAGTCTCGGTGCCAAGGACCCGCTCCTGTCCATACACTGCCTGAAACCACAGCCCAACGTAACCTCTACTCTCTAAAAGGCATTTTCATGCCAGGAAACAAATCACAGAAAAGCAAACACTGGAAAGCCCAAACAGAGGGCTATGAAACGCCCCTAAGGAAAATATATGCCTTTGCTGCTTTTCTTCTTACTGAGACAGATAAGAACAGCCACAGGAGGGAGTGAACATGGCGGCGGTAGCAAGAGGCGGCGGAGGCAACTGGTCACATGACATTCACAGCCAGGAAGCAGAGAGTCATGAACGCTGGCGCTCAGCTCACTGCCACCATACTATTTAGTCTGGAACTGAAACGCATGTGACGACGCTCCCACCTTTAGCGTTGGTGGCCCCGCAGTTACAACTCTCTGGACACACCTTCCTACACATGCCTAGGTGTGTGTCTTCTAGGTATTCATAAATCCAGTCAAGATGACAGAGCAGCCTAACCATTACAATGGGAAGCATGGAACAAAGGAAAGACATGTGGTCGGGGCGGGCTGCTGCCCACCTGCCCGCATGTCTGCAAGGAGGTGGTACAGGGTGTATGGACACGGGATTGTTGAGCCAAGGAACCCCAAGAATCAGAGCAGGTATTGGGAAAGTGTGGGGTATCCCTGGAGTATCAAGGTAGGCAGTAAGGCTGGACGTAATGAGGAAGGTGTGTGCGTGTGCATGTGCGTGTGCGTGTGAGTGTGCGTGCGCACGCATGCGTGCTTGCGTGCTTGCGTGCATGTAATGAGGTGGAATCAGAAAGGACTAAGGACCCATGATTTCTAGCAAGTATAACAAGAAAAACGTCTGTCTGTGTTCAGTATAGACCCAGCTCCAGGGCAATGTTGTGCTGTCTAGGAAAACCCACTATGTGCAGAGCTCACCACTGCGCTGTTTCAGGTGCCCACTGTGGATCTAGATATACCCCGTTAAATGAGGAATGATGTATACCAGAATATCAGGTCGGGTGTTGCAAATACATACTACTTGTCAGTTTATAAAAAATAATTTAAGATTACTTAGGGCTGGTGGGCTGGCTCAGCACATAGAAGTGCTGGCTACCAACAACCTGAGCTGGATCCTTAGGACCCACGTGATGGAAGGAGAGAACTGATTCCCTGAAGTTCTCCCCCCCACTCTCTCTCTCTCTCTCTCTCTCTCTCTCTCTCTCTCTCTCTCTCACACACACACACACACACACACACACACACACACACTCGCACACACACACACAAACTGTAATAAAAAAAAATTTAAAGATATCCTGATCATCCCTGGGACCTAGGCAGCTAATTTTGTCCCCAGAGACCTCTCTGGGTAGGCGTGGCTCTGCCAGGAAAGGGTCCCTGTGCTCCTTCTCACAGGCACAAGAGACTGTCTTATTCTGTACACCAGAATTGGATTAATCATGGGAAGGCGGGAAGCTGGATATTCACCCTGGAGTAGGGACCACTCCTGGCCTCATGGCTATCAGTTCTGCATCTCTTTCCTTTGTTGTGTGGGGGACACAAATCCATAGGTACCCGGCTTCGTATTTTGGCTGCCCCCCCCAGCCCCCAGCTCTATGCATTGGATCTGCCCCCATCTGACTGGCTCTGCCCCTCCCACATCCTGTGCATCAGCTGCCTCCAATGCTCCATATGTGTGAGACGTCTAGCATGTGTCTGGCACGGGGTAGCCTTTCAAACTACGCTGGCCTGGTGCCACCTTGTCCTGTGCCAACATATAGTACAAAGCCACGAGACCCTATGACCACAAGGTATCCAGGTTCTCCAAGATGGTGCCAAATTAAATAATTTTATCCTTTTCAGAAGAGTAACAGTTTAAATGTATAATCATTTGACACCTAATGTCTAAGGAAAGAGTTTGCAGTTACTGTGGCAGGCAGGGGAACCCAACCCCTACCTTCTGGGTGAGTTCAATCCCAGGGCTGGCTATGTAACCAATTTTACTGTTCATAGTTTATTCTGTCTGTTTAGTTTGTGGTAGTAGAGGGTGGAACCCCCCATGTTAGGCACTTGTTCTACTGCAAAGCAACATCCCCAGTCCTTGAATTTTGCAGACCAAATTGTGCTGTGTGGCCCAGGCTGGCCTCGAACTCCTCATCCCCCTGCTTCTGTCTCCCAAGTGCTGGATTATAAATGTGCCTCTTCATTAAACAAACAACAATAAAACCCAACCAGTGCCTTTTGAAAAACAGGAAATTCTAAATCGTGATGAAGGCTAACTGTGGGGTATTATTTCTCATGTAGCCACACATATATTACTTCTCATATAGCTTTGCCTTCCTCTCTGTGAAAAATCTCAAAACTTTTCCTCCCTAATCATTCTGGCATTATAACTTACATTTAGACTGAAGAGCAATGTATAGCCAATTCAGTTATACAAGGCCATCGTAAAGGCATGACTTATACACATTGGTCCAACCTGCTGGGTCAAGGGCATCGTTTCCCCACTGAATTGCTTTTATCTTTTATTTAAAACCAAACAAAACTGAATGGTGTCCAGCAACGTAGCTCATCATATCAGGGTACTTGTGCCGGGAGGTGGTGGTGGTGGTGGTACACACCTTTTGATTCAGCACTCAGGAGTCAGAGGCAAGCATATCTTTGTGAGTTCCAGGCCAGCCTGGTCTACAGAGGTAGGTCGGGGACAGCCAGGGCTACACAGAGAAACTCTGTCTCAAAAGAAGAAGAAGAAGAAGAAGAAGAAGAAGAAGAAGAAGAAGAAGAAGAGGAGAAGAAGAAGGAGAAGGAGAAGGAAGAAGAAGAAGAAGAAGAAGAAGAAGAAGAAGAAGAAGAAGAAGAAGAAGAAGAAGAAGAAGAAGAAGAAGAAGGAAGAAGGAAGAAGAAGAAGAAGAAGAAGAAGGAAGAAGAAGAAGAAGAAGAAGGAAGAAGAAGAAGAAGAAGAAGAAGAAGAAGAAGAAGAAGAAGAAGAAGAAGTTGCTTCCAGCTTGATGACCTGAGTTTGATCACCAGGAATCACAAGATGGGAGGAGGGAGCGGATTCCTGACATTGTCTCTGACCTCCCCATTCCCACTACCCCTCTCCAGAACACACACTGGGGTGAGCACTCAGTTTTCCATGGTAACTAATTTGCTTTTTTTGTTGTTGTTGTTCCACAGAAAGCATGTTATTAAGTTGAAGGCACCCTCTTCTACTCTTGGTTACTCAGGATATCGTACTCTCCTGGGGATCTTAGGTTTTACCAAATACTATGTCCTCTACTGAGATGGTGACCTTTTTACTTCTTTTTTGTAGGGCAGAAGCCAGATGTAGAAGCCTAACCCAGATAAACCCTTTCCTCCCAAGTTGCTTTTGGTCATGGCGTTTCATCACAGCAGTAGCAAATCAGACACAGTAGCAAATCAGACACCGGTCTTATGAACCTGAGCTGGGCGGGGCATGATGGCTCACACCTTCAGTCTCAGCACGGTGTCTGTACGGAGGCCAGGTGTCGTGTCCATAGCCTTCTACCTCTCTCCACCTTAACTTTTTTTTAAAGATTTATTTATTTAATGTATGTGAGTACACTGTAGCTGTCCTCAGACACACCAGAAGAGGGCATCTGATCCCATTACAGATGGCTGTGAGCCACCAGGTGGTTTCTCAGGACCTCTGGAAGAGCAGTCAGTGCTCTTATTCACTGAGGCATCTCTCCAGATCCTCCACCTTATGTTTTGAGACAAGGTCTCTCAGTAACTTGGTTGGACTGGCAGGGATATGCCTTCCTCTCTGCCTCTGCCTCTGCCTCTGCTCTGCCTCTGCCCTGCCCCTTACCCCTGCCCCTAACTCCTGCCCCTAACCCCTGCCCCTAACCCCTGCCTCTGCCCCTGCCTCCCCAGAACTTGGATTATAAACACACGACTATTCCCCCTGGGTACCAGGAATCTAACTCAGTCCTTACGCTTGTGGAGGAAGTCCTTAGCCTTTCTCCCCATTTCTCCAGCCCCATAGGAGAATTTCTTTTTCCTGTGTCTTTAAGTCGATTTAGTTCTTACCAGCCACTATTCTACATCATGGTCAAACCAGGCAAATTTTCCCACCACCCCCCTCTCCCTTTCTGGGGCAAGTTTCCGATCTGTAGGTTTTTCTCAGCTCCTGCCACTGTCACCTCCATGCACAGGTGTCTGCTGAGGCAGCTGCCACCTTCCAGCTTGGCTTCTTGTCATGTGACTCTCATAGACTCCAAGCAGAGAGTCGCTTTTGGCTTGTCAACTTTCTGGGCTCTGCCTGAGCTACACAAAGGACACTGCAGGTTTCCTGGGGTGCGTGGAGGGAGCATGCGGACCCACCTCCTTAGTCAACCTGCCTGGGTCTAGTTCACAGCATTTCAGTCCCAAGGCCCCAGGGCCAGTCTGGGTCCCCGATGGAGCTGTGAAGTGGAAGCCCAGGCTTCCAGTCTCTCTGGAGTGGACAGGGGACAGGAGAGACGGGAGTATTTTCATATTCTGTATCATTAAAGCAGAAACTTTACACTGTGAAAAGGATCCGGTGCACAAGGTCATTAGTGTTAGTTTGTCCTGAGCTAACCCTCAGCTCAGATGCTCCTGGAAGCGTACAGAGTGGAGACCAGCAGAACCTAACGTAACCCTGCACTTCTTTCTTTTCTTTTCTTTTTTTTTTTTTTTGGTTCTTTTTTTTGGAGCTGGGGATTCAACCCAGGGCCTTGCATTTCCTAGGCAAGCGCTCTACCACTTCTTTCTTTTCTTTAAAAAAGATTTGTTTATTTAATACATGTAAGTAAGCCATTGCTGTCTTCAGACTCACCAGAAGAGGGCATCAGATCCCATTACAGATGGTTGTGAGCCACCATGTGGTTGCTGGGAATTGAACTCAGGATCTCAGAAAGAGCAGTCAGTGCTCTTAACCGCTGGGCCATCTCTCCCCCCCAACCCTGCATTTCAAGAAGCAACGCCTGCACTCAAACACCCACAGAATGAGAGAAGAGGAAGAGATGAGGAGAGAAGCTTCAGGCACCCTAAGGCTCAGAAATGTGGCTGACCAAAGGGTCCAGACTGAGCTCCGGAGTGAATGACATGTTGTCTCCAACACCCTCCTCTCCTTATATAATCTGCTGTCTGGAGATGGGATTTGAGACACACTATGACTCTCTGCTTTCTCAGACTGCAGCACTCAGAACAAAGCTGAGCAGGGTTCAGTTCCTGTCTCTGACCATTGGCTCCTGAAGAGACCAACCGAACTCTGGTTTTAGAGGAGCTTCCGCTGGGGCCCCCTCCCCTGGGCCCAGGTGAGGATTCTGTCCTGGTGACACCCCCACGTCCAGCTGTCTGGCTCTGGCCTCCTGCCTGTGTCCTTTGGTTGGGCTTTCCTTTTTTGTTGTTGTTGTTCGTTAAGAACAGACTCTGGTCTCACGGTCTCCACGCTATCATTCTTGACGTGGTCACATCGAGTTATTTTAAACCCTGAGTGTTTATTTACTCAAACTTCAGGTTTCGGGAAGAGTGTTTGTCCTAATGTATTGTCTACACCATAAACTCGAAGATGGCACTAGGGAGTCAAAAGCCAAGACTTACTTTCCTTCTTTCTCCCTGGTTCCATGGCTAATGATTTCCTTGTAACAGGCACTGAATGTAAGGTGGGGGGTGGGGGGTGTAAAAAGAAATTATTGTGACTTTAAAATTATTGAGATTCCTTAAACATTAAAGATCATTGCCCTGTCCCATGCGTATAAGATATGAGCACGTATTACTTGGTCATAATTTCTTTATGTAGCAACCTTCCACCGAGTGATTTATAGATCCATGTGTCAGCCCCTGATCACTTGGTGCACTTACTTAAAGGGCGGCCTTCTTCCTGGCTGTGCTTTTGTCCTGTTTAATTTTTAAACTAATTAGTTAATTTTGAGAAAGGATTTTTGCATAGCCCTAGCTGGCTTAGAACTCTGTATATAGCTAAGGCCGACCTTGAACTCCTTGGAACCCCATTTCCACTTTCTGAGGGCTGGGATTAAAGGGACCGGCTACCACACTGGCCATCTTCTTTCTCCAGGGCCAGGGAATTGGCCAAATGGTTCAGGTGACAAAAGCCTGTGAAGAAAGCCTACTAGAGCTCGATCCCTGGGACCCTCATGGTAAAAGAGGCAATTCGCACCATCTGTGTATAGCCTCTACATGCGTGATGTCACTCATGTGACCTCTCCCATGCACCACGCCTCCAAAATAAACAAAATGTAACGATACTAACGGCATCCTGCTCTCTGTTCTCCTGAGTCCATTGCTTATGCTGGTTTCGTCAGGACACCTACAGGAGACACCGAGCTGAAACTGTCATCTCTCCACTTCTTGACACGTCTGGTCTGCCAGCTGGCCAGCCTCCCCTTCTTACTCAGGATGTGTGACTAACTTCTCCCTGAACTGGATCTCAACTGACGCTCCAGTCGAAAGACGGCCTGCTATGCTTGATTCATGCATTTCTGTCGGCGGTGGTCAGCCATTCGACAGATCCCACCACGCAGGTGGCAGACCTGAGGTGGAGAGCTAAGAGGCACTTTCTCACCTCCACAGCACACCCAGGACTCCAGCTTTTAAGTCATGCTGCCCAGAGGTTGACCTATCTGTTCGTTATTGTCTGCATTTGATAGCTGAGGAACTCGAGTCTCTTAGAGGCTCAGCATCCGGCCAGTGAGCAGTAGGGCCGAGTTCCAGTGGTCTCCACCTCCATGTTGCCTCCCGACCTGGGCTGGGGGATGGTGGCTGTCAGGTTCTCCACAAAGCCTGAGGCTCCTTGGTCGGAAATTAAGCAAATGTGACTGACATTGAGAGATGCTCCCATTGTCCCTCTGTTGGAGTATGTGGTGACTCCCTTACCATGAAGATGTGTTGTTGGCTAGCCGATTCTTCGTAAGGGATCTGTCCCTGTGGTAAATAAAGCCTGGTAGAGGAAACAGCCAGGTGAAACAGTTGCTTTACTCTCTTATCGCTATTGTTCTTACAAGAGAATAAGCAGTTAGCACCCACCCCGGAATAGCCCCACCCTGGAATAGCCCCACCCCCCAGCCCAGCTCACAATCTCAGGGTCTGCTCTTTGTTTTAAAGAAGGTGCTGTTAGACCCACAGACGCTCCTAAATACATCCTAAGATCTCATTGATTTCCTGTCAAAGAGGACATTGAGCGGAGGCAAGGGTACGGTGAAACCTGGCGCCTGGTATGGTCAGGGAGAGGAAGCCGGAAGCCCGGCAGAGCAAATGCTTTCCCATTAAAGTGAGTGGTCAGACCGGCGCAAAGGGGCGCCAGGAAGCTGTGGGCGGAAAACGGTGTGCAGAAAGGGAAGCGGGCAAACCACGCAGGAGTCAAGGTCAAAAACTAGACACGACTTGAGCAGAAACACTGACATTCAGACCCAGTCAGCATGGTATCATTGCCTGAACGGGCAGGTGCACCGCCCCATGTCCCTTCTCGCCATGGTAGACTTAGGAACGCAAGAGAGGAGACGGGGAAGCAAGCGGGAGAGAGGAGGCAAGCAAGGAACAGGGCGAGAGCCAAGGTGGGCGCCACAAAGGAGAGATGAGCGTCAGAGGAGGCATCACAGAACCTGAGGACCCTTCATGGTCTCGGAGACACGCAGGGAAAGGAGGCCCCTCTTTTCTCTCATCGATTCAGCTAGACTTGACTGGCCACCAAGCCCCAGGAATCTCCCTGTCTTTGCTTCCCTGATGCTTGATACATGAGTGCTGGGGATCTGAATGCTTATTTATCCCCATGCTCACGCTTCCAACTGCGCTACCTCTCTAACCCCTCTGCTTTACCTTTTGAGACAAGGCTTCACACTGCAGCTCAGGCCAGGCTAGACCAGGCTAGACCAGGCTAGACCAAGCTAGACCAGGCTAGACCAAGCTAGACCAGGCTAAGCCAGGCTAGACCAGGTTAGGCCAGTATAGACCAGGTTAGGTCAGGATAGGCCAGGATAGACCAGGATAGGCCAGGATAGCCCCAGATAGCCCAGGATAGCCCCAGATAGCCCAGGATAGGCCAGGCTAGTGTGTGTGGCACTCCTCCTGTCTCAGCCATCCAAGTGCTGGGAATACAGGCATTCACCACCATATCTGGATTTCTTCTGCACCCCTACCCCCACCCCTACCCCCACCCCCAGACAGCCATTTCTAACCCTGTGTGGGAGAGGATTCCAACTGGCCTACTTGTGTCAGGTCCCTGCCCTTGATTGAAACCGTTCCCTCACCTAGGTTGGTTGTTGGTTTACATTTAGGTTGGCTGCCAAGAACTTACCCAGAGTCAGGGCCGACCCCTCACCATCTCCCAGGCCAGGCTGTGGTGCATGAAGATCAAACAAGAGAGATAAAAGATCGCCATGAAGGCACAAGGCTACCCAGCCCTTCCTGCCAACACCTGAGGTTGGGAGAGCGCTCAGAACCCAGGCTGGCCCAATGCTCTTATGTCAGTAATGTTAGCCTCTACACAGCTGAGAGATGCTCTGGGGATGCATAAAGAGCCCAGAAAATGGGAATGTCTTCCTTTCCCCTGGGATCTGATTCTAAAGTCTCTCATTGCAGACGATGCTGCAGGATTCACAGGCAGTCTAAAGCCGGATCTCCAGGCTCACAATAAGAATCCCAGACAGGGGCAGGGCCTAGCAGTGGGTGGTCTGAGGAGATGATTGTATCAGTAAAATATTTTCCACATAAGCAGTTTGATCCCCAGGACCCATGTTAAAAACATCTAGGCATGATGACTTGCTGTAACCCCACCACTGGGGAGGTGGAGACGGGAGGACCTCTGGAGCTAACTGGCCAACTGGTGCGGTGACCAATCTTATCAAAGAAGAAAAAGAAAGAAAGAAAGAAAAAAGAAGAAAAAGAAAGAAAAAGAAAAAAAGAAAGAAAAAAAGAAAAAAAGGAAGGAAGGAAGAAAGGAAGGAAGAAAAAGATAAATCAAAGGCAAAGAACAACTGAAAAAGATACCTGAGTTAGTCTCTGTCTCTGTGAGCACACTGTGCGACAGATCGCACAATATACACACCCATACGCAAAATTAAAATACGGATCTTGGGGCTGGAGAGATGGCTCAGTGGTTAAGAGTTGTGTCTACTCACCAATCCCAGCATTCAGAGGCAGAGGAAGGTAGATCTCTGTGAGTTTGAGACCACCCTAGTCTACAGAGTGAATTCCAGGACATTCAGGGCTTTGAAGAGAAACATTGTCTCAAAGAAATCCAAAACCTAAAACCAACCAACCAAGAACGGAATAGCAATAAGAAGGAGTGTGTCTATTCTTGTAAGGACTTGGGTTTAGTTCCCAGCACCCCCTGCAGGCAGCTGGCGACTGCCTATAACTCCAGCTCCAGGGGATCCAATGGACTCCAATAAGTACAGTGACTGGCATCTACAAGCAACTGTATTCACGCAGGCACAGGCACACAGGCATGCGCGTGATTGGAAATTTAAAATTCTTAATTTAAAATAAGGTCCTTAGGCACTAGTCAACAATGTTTAGAGGTGGGTGGCTAGACTGTAAACTTATTTACTGGAGTCTGTTATCTGGAAAAGATGTCTGTTACACTCTCTCTCTCTCTCTCTCTCTCTCTCTCAATATTTATTTATTTATTTAATGTATGTGAGTACACTATAGCTGTCTTCAGATACACCAGCAGAGGGCATCAGATCCCATTACAGATGGTAGTGAGCCATCATGTGGTGGCTGGGAATTGAACTCAGGACCTCTGGAAGAGCAGTCAGTGCTCTTCAGCAGAATTGAGCCTCGGTGCTGGGAACTGAACCCACATCACCTGCAAAAGCAGCAAATGCTCTTAACTGTGTGTGTGTGTGTGTGTGTGTGTGTGTGTGTATCTGTGTATCTGTGTTTGTCTGTGTGTATGCATGTGTCTGAGTGTGAGTCTGTGTGTATCTGTGTATGTATGTGTCTGTGTGTGTATCTGTATATGTGTGTGTGTATCTGTGTATGTGTGTGTCTCTGTGTGTGTGAATCTATATATGTGTGTATGTATGTGTCTGTGTTTGTGTCTATGTGTATCTGTGTATGTGCGTATGTATGTGTGTGTATCTGTATGTGTGTGTATCTGTGTATGTATGTGTGTATGCATGTGTCTGAGTATGAGTCTGTGTGTATCTGTGTATGTGTGTATATGTATGTGTGTATGCATGTGTCTGTGAATTTGTATGTATCTGTGTATGTATGTATGCATGTGTTTGTGTATTTGTATATATGTGTGTATGTGTGTGTGTAAACACTTTCGTGGGAATAAGAAGACAACCTTGTAGAGCTGGATTCCTCTGCCCACCTTTCCCTGGGATCTAAGGCTCAGGGAGCTAGGCTTGCTCAGCAAGGGCTCCTCCCATTAGACACTAAAGTGCACTGTGTGTACCTCTGGTGCTGCTGCATCAGACAGGACCTTTAATAGACAGTGGTGACGATCAGTACTGACTACTGCTCTGTGTGAGAAGCACCAGAGCTGCCTGGAATAGTGCCTCATAGGAAGCCTGTCCTCCACTAGACATAGCCTAGGTCCCAGACTTTCACACAGCTGAGCCAACTTCAGCTACAGAACTGAGCCGTGGGACTGAGGATAGGCGAGATGCCTGAGTATTCTGCTTTGATGGAAAGCAAGAGAGAAGGTTTGCTTGCTTCTTTACGGCTTGTCATTGTGGTTGGTTTGTTTGTTTGTTTGTTTGTTTGTGGAGTCAGGGTCTCGCTCTGTGGCCCAGGCTGTCTTCTCATTGCAGTTTTCCAAATCCTGAGACTTTTACCTGTATGCTGCTTTCTGTATGCCAAGCTAGGAGTAGTGTCACGGCATGTCTTGCTTGTGCAGAGAGACACATACTTGGCTAGAAGGGCCACCCTGATCAAGCCTAAGCAGGCTGCCTTGGTCTGAAAATGAGAATCATGAACCTTTTAAGAGGTCTAACTTCGGGGCTGGGGATTTAGCTCAGTGGTAGAGCGCTTGCCTAGCAAGCACAAGGCCCTGGGTTCGATCCCCAGCTCCGAAGGGGGGGAAAAAAAAAGAGGTCTAACTTCCAGCTGGTCCCAGGGGCGGGGCTGAGCTGGGTCCAGCAGAAAGGATTTATTTATTTACTTACTTACTTCAGACAGGGTTTCTCTGTTAAGCCCTGGCTCTCCTGGGACTTTTCTACAGACCAGGCTGGTCTCGAACTGCCTCTGACCTTTGACTCCTAATGCTTAGATTAAAGACCTGCACCACCTGCTTCTTCTTTTTTAATTAATTCTATCACTACACTGTAGCTGTCCTCAGACACACCAAAAGAGATCCCATTTCAGATGGTTGTGAGCCATGATGTGGTTACTGGGATTTGAACTCAGGACCCCTGGAAGAGCAGTCAGTGCTCTTAACCGCTGAGCCATCTCTCCAGCCCACCTTCCAACTTCTTGAAGAGCTTTCAGTAACCCAAGCTGTGGCTCGCCTAGACCTCGGGTTCAATAGCGACTTTCTGAAGATTTTCTTTTTCAATGTATTGTGGGCAGGACCAGGTAACCGAAGCGCTGCCTTCATCTCCGCCCTGGACACAGCCCTGCTTCCTGAAGAACAACGGTGGTGGGGCTCATTTGATGGCTGCGGTTTAGCAGCAGTTAAACGTGGAGCCAGGCTTCTGTAAGCTATTCAGCTGACCTGAGATGCTTAGAAAGTAGTCCACACCACTTACCGTAACAATTTGGCCAGAACACATGTGTGTTGTTACGGTATTGTCATAGTAGTTTCTGGACTAGGCCGGTGGAAGCAAGCTGCAGGACCCCGGGGAGTCATGTAAAGATATGGGCTTCACTGGGGCGCTTTGCGGTGGCTTTCCTGGCGAACTCCCTCCCACCAGAGGTTGTATCCCTTAGGGAGAGCCAGACCAAGGCAGGTGCCCCATTGGTCCCTGGCTTCATTCTCTCCTGCTGACTTTCCAAATGCTGGCATCGGCTGGGGCCCTGCATTCCTTCAGCAGGAGTCTGCGCCACGATTGCTGTTTTTGTTTTCCTCCGGCAGAGTCTTGCTATGTAACACCCAGACTAGCTTGGAAATTACTATGTAGACCAAGCTGGCCTCTTAACTCATAACAATCCTTCTACATCGGCCTCCCAAGTGCTAGAATTACAAGCACTAGCCAGCACGCTGGCTGACACATCCTTTTTAAATCGACAGTTTCCTTGTCTGTTCCGAATCGGCGTGGATCGCAGAGGAAGAGAGGGCCGCGTGGCGCGCATTTCGCTCCACGCGCGCTTCCCTCCCCAGCGCGCTCTTCCCGTCCCCGGCCCGACCTTAGCTCCATGCTCAGCACGCCCTTCCCTTCTCTGGGCAGCCCGCACTACCCCGGTGCGGAACAGCCGGGCAGACGGCGGGAAGAGCAGGGCAGCCAGGCGCGCGGGCGGCGACGTTGCAGGAAGCTCCCATTCATAAAGCGAACACCTGCTCGCCGCCTCCTGCCTCTCCCCAGCCCCGAGCAGTCCGGGGAGGTTGTATTTGGCAACCTTCACGGTGTCCTCGCCAAGTCCTCGCCGCTCTGGGCCTCATCGTCCACGACTACTAGCCCGGGTAGAACCGAGGAGACAAAAAAGGCTTGTGGAACGATGCGTAAATGAAACCTCGCCCTTTGGCGCGAGGCTGTCCGACATTTTGTGCCTTGAAAGCTTTTTGCGGGGGGAAATAGATTTAGGTAGCGACTGTCGCGCTGTGCTGCCGGGCCTTTTCCAAGCGACTGGCCTTTTAGGGACCGCTGTTTACGCTTTCATGGTGGCGGGAGTGGGCAGGGCAGGAGCTGGCCAGGGATGCTCTGGCAAGCGGGGCGGGGCGCCGGGCTAATTCACCGTGCAGACTCCATCCGAATCGGAGCAGCTCTCCACAATGATCCTCCCCACGAAGCCCTCCGACCCGCCCCTGACTGCCAGCCGCGAGAGGCGAGCCCTCATTCGCTGAGCTGACGCCTGGCTCCCCGCCCCCCGCCCCGTTACTCTCGCTCTGGAAATTACAACTCCTGGGCGCGCGGCGCGGCGCGGCGGGCGGGCGCGGGAGGCGGCGGGGCCGGGAGGGGATTCCCGAGCCAGCGGGTGTTCGCCACCCCCCCCACCCCCGCCGCTGCAGCGTGGCGCGGCCAAGGTCAGGGGCACCGCAGGAACGGGAGCCCGCGAGGCGAGCCCGGGACGCTGCTCAATACGGGCCTGTGAGGAGGCAGCTCCGAAAGCAGCGGCCCGAGCAGCAGGACGGCGACGGTCTCCGGGCCGGGGGATGCCGGGGGCCGCGGTGGCACAACAGCCTGGCGGGGGGTGCGCCTGGGGTGCGGGCCCGGATTCCCTGCCCATCCGCTCGCGGGCGCTGTCCGCCGTCTGGTGGTGCTGAACCAGCCCTGGCCCCGCTGCTCGGGCACTGGCCAAGAGCTGGTTAGGGGCGGGGCGCTCGCAGAAGGAAGACTCGGGGCAGCGGCGCTGCGGAGCCCGGCTCAGTAGCCTTGCTGGCTCACAGCAGCGAGTCACTGGTCCTTCGTAGAGTGGAGGCACGAGGTACCCCTGACGGCGCTGCTGCTGCCTATTCACCACCTGGACAACCTCGGAGGCCACGGCGAGGGCTGCTGGCCACCTTCATACGGCCGCCTCTGGTGAGGGAGCCTCGCCCTCAGGAGGTGAGGACCCCTCCTTTCTCTGGCGGCCAAGCGTCTTAGGGCGGTGGCCTGAGGACAGAGAGGGGGCGTGCCACCCTCGGGTGAAGACAGCATGCCCGTGTAATACCCCCGCCTCCTGACTCAAGAGCGCTGACATCGCCTGCCCAGCTGCGCTTGTCTTCGGAGCTTTGACCATCCTTGGCTGGTCCCGAGCGGCTCTGGCCGCGGGCGCGGCGATGGAGGAGGAGCTGAAGTGCCCAGTGTGCGGATCCCTGTTCCGGGAGCCCATCATCCTGCCCTGTTCTCACAATGTCTGCTTGCCGTGCGCCCGCACCATCGCGGTTCAGACCCCGGACGGCGAGCAGCACCTGCCCCGCCGCTCCTTCTTTCGCGGGGTGCCGCCGCCGCCGCCGCGCCCCCTCCGGATCAGGATGCAGCCGCCGGCGCGACCTGCGGAGGCGCGGGAGCTAGTACAGCCGGAGGCCTGGGCGGCGGGGCGGCCGGTGGCGGAGACCACGCGGACAAGCTGAGCTTGTATAGCGAGACTGACAGCGGCTATGGCTCCTACACCCCCAGCCTCAAATCCCCCAATGGAGTCCGCGTGCTGCCCATGGTGCCTGCGCCTCCGGGTTCTTCTGCCGCCGCGGCCCGAGGCGCCGCCTGTTCCTCGCTCTGCTCGTCCTCCAGCTCCATCACCTGCCCGCAGTGCCACCGCAGCGCCTCCCTGGATCACCGCGGCCTGCGAGGCTTCCAGCGCAACCGGCTACTGGAGGGCATTGTGCAGCGGTACCAGCAGGGCCGTGGGGTTGCTGCGGGGGCATCTGCAGCCCCGGCGGTGGCCATCTGCCAGCTGTGCGACCGCACCCCACCGGAGCCGGCAGCCACTCTCTGCGAGCAATGCGACGTGCTCTATTGCGCCACCTGCCAGCTCAAGTGCCACCCGTCCCGGGGCCCCTTCGCTAAGCATCGGCTAGTTCAGCCACCGCCGCCGCCCGCACCCCCAGAGGCTACCTCTGCTTCAGCCGGTACTTCCACCGCCTCCAGCGCAGGAGGATGCAGGAGCCCAGGGGGTGCCGGGGCCCCCGTGCCCCGAAAGTTCCCCACGTGCCCGGAGCACGAGATGGAGAACTACAGCATGTACTGCGTGAGCTGTCGGAGCCCGGTGTGCTACATGTGCCTAGAGGAAGGCAGGCATGGCAAGCACGAGGTGAAGCCGCTGGGGGCAACGTGGAAACAGCACAAGGTAAGCGTTGGCTGTGTGGGGATGCCAACCAGAGCGGAAGTTCAGAGATTCTCCAGATCCTTTCTTGGGGAATTGCTGGAAGGTGGGCCTGAAGGCAAAACAGTAATCACTCCATCCGTCCATCCGTCCATCCGTCCATGCATGCATGAATGCATACATACATACCGTCCACCCACGTGTTCATCTCTCCATCCATCTATTCATGCATCCATCTATCCATACATTGGACTACATATCCACCCATGCTTCCATCCAACCCTTCATGCATCTATGCATATCATCAGTACGTTTCTGGACCTATATGTTCATACATGCGTGCATTCGTCCAAGGATCCCAGCAGTCGCTGTCTGACCAACGCTCAGTCGACCATGTACTCTGCACTGGGTATTTATTGGCTTGGTGGGTTATGAAAAGGACTTGTTGAGTTTCCTTTCTGAGGCAAAGGGTTGCCAAAGCACAGAAGCAGGGCTCTCGCCCAGAGTCTAAGGTACACTGTCGGAGCTCCCTTCCCCCCTTGTAAGGGAGGGATGGGTTTTAAAGTGAGACTGTTAGCAGCTGGCCATAGGAACCCTTCTGAAGGTTCCTCCTTGAATCTGTGGCCTAGGCAGAGAGGCAGCACCCCAGCTCAAGGTCCCTGGAGCCTTGTACTTCTTCCTCCATAGCCTTCATCAGCTTCACCTCACTGAACAGAAAAGCTCTTTCCTTTTCAGCTTCCAGAGAAGGACTGTCTCCTCCTTCACTTAGTTTCCAGCTAGCTCTATGCCCAGAATTCCTCTAAGACTTGTAGAGAAGAGGCAATGTCTCTTGGGCTGTGGAAGAGAGTTGAAGTGAGGGGGGAGGTGTCCTTCCAGGAAAGGAGTGTGGTTTCCCCTAGAGTCCTTCTCTTGCCTGAGGCTCTGCCACTGTAGCTGTGGAGGAGCAGAAGACCACGTTTTTACTAAAAGACCAAGCACATTAGCCTACAACCTCCCGCTGGGGACTGGCTAGGAACAGTACTACTCTTCGAAACTTAGACCTGGTACTTTGCTCTCTTCTTTTCCTAAAGCCGTGACAGTCCGCCTGGGCCCTTCGCCGGCCCTCAAGGCAAGGTCAGGGCAGCTCCTCACCTGACATTCTATCCAGTGTCTTTGTGTGACCGGCCTCAGTGCCTCCTTAGACACAGAGCAGGTTAGAGTCACTCGTTCACGGTGCATTTCACAGTCCCCTCCTTCAGAAACCCGCCCTGGAAGGTGTAAGAGGTGCCCAGACTGTCCGCCAAGAATTGTTGCCTATAGTCACACAGAGTAGAGCCACGGGAAAATAAGGCAGCTTGCTGAGGTAACTCGTACAAACCTCAAACAGCCCAGAGTAGCCAGATAGAGATGTGGCTTATCTGTGTGGAAGACAGGATTACTGTATGTTCTTACATCTGCTACAATAAACATATGCCACTATGAGAATTCAATATTTAGAGGAGGTTGGGTTTTTTTGTTTCTGGTTTTGTTTTTTTAAGATCCTCTCCTACTTACTGCGTGGTTCGGGCTGGCGTCGAACCCACAACCTCCTTCCTTCTCAGCCTCTTGAGGGCTGGGGTTACAGATGTAAGCCGTAGGATACAGCATACTTTTAAATGAAAACTATAGGGGGGAAAGTAAATAGAGAACCCATTAGAAATCTACATTGGAGAGGGAATCTCATTGAATGCCTAAGAGCAGGGGTTCTCAGCAGGGGTAATGTGCACTTTCACCCCAGCTCCCCCTGGCACTCTGAAAGGTCTGGAGATTTGGCGGGCAACACTAGTGACCAGTACAACTGAGACCCTGCAGTACCCCCTGCAGAGAAGCCCTGCTCTAGGGTCCCACAGCCTTGCTTCCCCAGCTCAGCCCTGCAAGTTACTAGCTGTATGTGCACGCTCGCTTAAGCTGCCTTAACTGTGAACCGGGTGTAGGTAACACCCAGCTTGGATTCTTGTCGACCGGGTAAGTATGATCCTCTGTGCACAGCCCCCAGTGTGGCACTCAAGCCATTAAATGTTATTTGCTGTTTTATGGTATTGATGCTTGACCCATGGATTTGTGGACGGCTACCGGGCAGCGCACCCCGTGCTTTCGGCCTCGTTGACTTGGAGAAAGTAGCAGGTGGTGACTGTGAATATTTTTCTCTGGATTTGTTTCCGTTTAATTGGTATGCTTTTAAAACTTGCAGCTGTTGTTCTCTGCGTGTGTGCACACTTACTTGCGCCACGGTGCGAGTGGGCTGGTACGAGAACAACTGTTAGGAGTTGGTTTTCTCTTGTCATCTGGGTTCCTTGGGTGGAGCTTGGTCGGGTCATCAAGCTCGGCAGAGAGTGCCTTTATTCACCGAGACATCTCCCAGCATGTTGGCCTTCACGTGCTTCCTTTTGATTTTTTTTTTTGTTTAATTTATTTTACTGAATGTATGGGAGTGTGTCGTACATGTATCCACACATGGGTATGGGTGCACATCTGTGCATGCACTCGTAGAGGGCAAAAGTTGGTGTCCAGTGCTCTCCTCCATAGAACTCCACCTTACATTCCAAGACAAGGATTTTTACTGAATCTGGAGTTCACGGATGGGCCAAGATGGCTGGTCAGTGAGTCCCTGGAATCCTCCTGTCTCTGCCTGCCTAGACACTACAGATATGTAGTGACCCTGTGCTCAGCCTATATAGATCTTGGGGGTTTTTGCTTGGGTAGCAGGTGCTTTACCCACTGAGTCGTCTCCTTATCTCTTTGGGGTATTGTTTATACTTTAATGACTGAGAATATTTGCCCCAGATTATGGTCCCGCACACCACATTCTGTGGCATATGGCATGGCAGTGTGGCTGACCTCTTGTTTCATCTCTTAAGTGAGTAGACATCACTTTGTAAATTAAAAACAATCAGGCATGGAGAGGTGGCTCAGCAGTTAAGAACACCTGCTGCTCTTGCTGAGAACCCGAAGGTGGCTCAGTGGTTAGGAACGCGTTGTTCTTGCAAAGGATCAATTTGGTTCCCAGAGCTCACATCGGTCTTCAGCTCCTGGGAATCCAGAGCCCTCTTCTGACTCTCTCGGTCACTAGCACTCACACACATATCCACATGCACCCATGCACACGAGTGTGAAACACACATACACCAATTTTTTTTAAAAAGAAGTTTAGGTTTGAAATTTCCCATTCAGATTTCATGAACTATTAGGTTTCATAGACTAGAGGGCCAAGACTAATTTGGGGTCCTGTTACCCAAACATTTATAGTGTTAAGGATTCAGAGCAGAGAGCTGAATTGTATATTCAAATTCATGAGAGAGAGAAAATGTCTTGCATGGAAAAATAAGTTTGGGCTGGAGAGATGGCTCAGCGGTTAAGAGCACCCGACTGCTCTTCCAGAGGTCATGAGTTCAATTCCCAGCAACCACATGGTGGCTCACAACCATCTGTAAAGAGATCTGATGCCCTCTTCTGGTGTATCTGAAGACAGCTACAGTGTACTTGTATATAATAAATAAATAAATCTTTAAAAAAAAAATAAGTTTGATACTGGGCTAAGGTTTCAGGGTCTGAGGTCATGCAGGAAAAAAAAAATCAGTGGTCATCCCTGGCTTGGTGGCAACAGCAGTTTAATAAATGTTTCTCTTGTCAACTTCAATTACTCTGCTTGGTAATGAGAACACCGGAGAAACACATGGGTATCTGCCCTGCACCATGGACAGCGTTGTCATAGGCAGTGTCACGGGCAGTGTTACCTGGAATGTGACTGTGCAGATCTTGGGTTTGAGTCATGCACCTAGTGCTCCAGCTTCTGGAAGCTAAGGCATCCTCCTAAATCCAGGAGACACAATGAGAGAGAGAGAGAGAGAGAGAGAGAGAGAGAGAGAGAGAGAGAGACAGACAGACAGAGACAGAGACAGAGACAGAGACAGAGAGACAGAGACAGACAGAGACAGACAGAGACAGAGACAGACAGAGACAGAGACAGACAGAGACAGAGACAGAGAGACAGAAACAGACAGAGACAGAGAGACAGAAACAGAAACAGAGACAGAGACAGAGAGAGACAGAGAGACAGAAACAGAGAAACAGAGACAGAGACAGAGACAGAGACAGAGCTATCAGGCTCTCCTTTCCAGCTTCCAGGGAAACTACAGTGTGAAGACCCCACTGGTGGAGCGAGAATGGCTGGAAGATGACTCAGGGGAAGACGGTTCAGTGGTCAAAGTGCTTGCCTTGAGACTATGAGGACCTGGGTTTGATCCCCCAGCACCAAACATAAAAAAATAGGCATGGTGCTCTGCACCCGTGATCCAGCACTGGGGGGTGGGAAGGTGGAGATAAGATGGCACTCCTGACCAGCCAGCCTAGCCTACTTGGAAAGCTCCAGGTCAGTGAAGAAACTTGTATTATAAAACAGGGAGGAAGGCTCCTGAGAATGAAACCTGAGGTGTGTCCTCTGGCCTCCAAGTACATGCACACTCGTGTACAAATATACCCCTCCTCCACCTGCATGCACACACATGTGCATATAACCCCCCTTTTCAGTACCTGAATACACAAACACAGGAACAGTCGAAAACAAAACAACGGGCTGAAGACATGGGTCTGTGAAGGCTCGAGGACCTGAGTGCAGATCCTCAGCCCCTGTGATCTCTGTACTTGGAAGGGAGAGGTGGGAGGGTCCCAGGGCTGCATGGCCGTTAGTCAAACAAGTTAATCCCAGTCTATGTGGAGCATAGTCAAGGAAGACACCTAATGTTGACCTCTGGCCTCCACACACACTTTCATACACATCCGTATATACATGTGCACACGTCTGTATGGAAACACACACACTTCCAAATGCGAATCTTACTTGGGGCTGGAAGGGGATCACAGCCGAACACAGTATCTAGCTCTGACCTGAGACCATAAGCCCAGGGCTGGAGACATGGCTCAGCGGTTAAGAGCACTGACTGCTCTTCCAGAGGTCCTGAGTTCAATTCCCAGCAACCACATGGTGGCTCACAACCATCTGTAATGGAATCCGATGCCCTCTTCTGGTGTGTCTGAAGAGAGTGACAGTGTACATAAAATAAATAAATTCCACTTCAGACTCTTGCTCTGGTGTAAGTTTCCCAGGAAGCCTCAGAGTCTCCGCTCTTTCCTGTTCTTGTCTAAACATCACAGAATCCACATCCCAGCCTGGGTGGGCTGCCAGAAGCTTGCTGGCCTGAGTTTCCGAGGCCAGAGATGCCTTCCATGCAGCTGTGCTAATTTTTCTGTGGCACCACGGAAGCTTCTCGTCTGATTAGTGCATCCCAAGTAAGGAGACTTTAGGTGACACCGATGTCTGCTGATTATCACCTTTTAAAAACAGCTTGGGAACCTGTAGGTCGTGTGGAAACACATTTTTGTATGGTTCTCCTGGAAGTGGATTAATCCTTTCAACCTACTTCGGAAGTGAAGGCATCCAACAGAGAGCTGTTGCCCTTTAGCCTGTTGGAGTGGAGCTTTACCCTGCACCACCATTCCACTTCACCAAGAGGGAAAGGTTGTTAAGGGCCTCAGGGCTTCCTAGCTGCATCTGAAATTCCTACTTCAAGGAGAGCATCACGCTGTAGGATGCGGGTGGTCAACCCTGCTTGAAAACATTGGATGAGACAGGTGCAGGGCCAGTCGGGCTACATAGAGAGAGCTTGGTGGTGTGCATGTGTGTGTTTGTGTGTGTGTGAGAGAGGGAGAGACAGACAGACAGAGACAGAGCAAACTGGATCTATACTTCAGTCGGTAGAGTTCCTGCTTACCACCCACGAGCCCCTGGGTTTCATCCTGAGCACCACATAGCTGGTCATGTTAACATAGGCCTGTAATCTCAGCGTGTGGGAAGGGGAGAGAGAAGATCAGAAGTTCAAGGTCATCTCGGTATTCGAGACGAGACTCAAAGGAGGAGGAAAGAGGTAGATGTTGATTTCTGAGCCGAGGTCTGTCAGGTTGTGAAATGCTGGTGAGGTCTGGTCAAGAGTTCTTAGATAGCCGCAGGACAGAATTGCAACAGAGAACACCTCACTGATGCCTGCTGACCTGGCCCCCACAGAGCAAGGGACAGTGTGATCTACAAAACTCAGGAAACACCAGGCTTTATCCTCTCTGGACTTGGGGCTCTTCCGAGGGCATGGGGTCCTTGGCATCTGGTCTCATCAGTGTGGTAATGAGTTTTACATACAAGGAGACAGCTGGCACTACCAGGATGAGAAACAAACTGAGTTTTCAAACTCCTGGCAATCCTCCTGCCTCCGCCTCTTGAGTGCTGAGATTACAGGTGTATGCCGCTGTGCCCATGAACATTCTCTTGCTTACCTCTTTGCCTGCTGTTGATCGACTCGTAGCTTAAGGTTATAAGCACAAGGCCACATGCTGTGTGTGATCCCAGCACTCCTATGGGCAAGAGGAGACCGAAGCAGGAGAATCACTTGAGACCCTCAGACCAGCCAGTCTGGAGTGTGTGGCACAGTGGCAGAAACAAGAGAGAACCTACGAAAAAACAATAACTCTGGGGACCACCCCAGACATTATGGGGTGTGGAGCAGTAACTATGGGGCCACCCAGGCATTATGGGGTATGAAAATGGCTCTGAGGCCACCCAGGCATTATGGGGTATGAAAATGGCTCTGGGGACCACCCCAGGCATTATGGGGTATGGAGCAATGGTTCTGGGGACCACCCATGCATTATGGGATATGAAAATGGTTCTGGGGACTACCCAGGCATTATGGGATATGAAAATGGCTCTGGGGACCACCCAGGCATTACGGGGTGTGGAGCAGGCTTTGTTGGAACAGCTACACTTGTTGACCTTGACCTATGATCATTGGCTTTGGAAAGATTGAGTGGGGACAGTAGATGCCAGATGGCCTATGAAACTGGAACTAGTCAGCATGTAGCCTTTTCAGAAGAACACTTTTTGACTTCTCTATTGGTAATGCAGCCACCAGCCCTGAACAGTTGTCTGTCCTAGGAACTTGAGGGACATGGAAGGCTCCACTGAAGCCCGGCCCTGTCAGGATCTATGTTTCAGAAACCCTAATGGGGCTCTAAAGTGTCTGATCGGTGACTGTCCCTGCAGGTCATACGAGATGTCCTTAGGTCCTTTAGAAATGGGCTCCTCGGCCCCTGGCTTCTGGGAGTTTTGACCGGTGTTCAGCTGGCTCTGGGTGCTGAGAGACAGCAGGGAGTTCAGGGCCTCCTGGTCTGGAGAGGGTGGAATGCTGCAGCAGGGATGTGGAAGGGCACAGGGGAAGCACTACCAGCCTGATGACTTCTGCTGCCCTCCAGGGATTGAACAAGAATCAGTTTGCTCTTGGTGCTTGAACTTCCTTCCACCTGTAACCTCAGCCATCTTAGAAAGCAACAGAGGGAAATGCCCGTCTGCCATGAGAAAGCTTCCAAACGATGGGAGAAGTCTCAAAGGTCACAGTCTCCCTCGATCAGAAAGTCAGGAAATTCCAAAAGTGGAGAAGACCCACTCTGCCCCACTTGGAAACTCTCCCTGCACACGGACGGTACCTCACGGACTGTAGACTGACAGCAGTGTGTCCCAGGCTGACCTCAAACTCAGTATATAGCTGAGGATGGCCTTGAACTCCTGATCCTCCTCGGTTCACTTCTGACTGCTGGTTTGGGCTGCCACACCTACTCTGTGGGGTGCTGAGGCTTGAGCCCAGGTTTTTGTGTGCGCTAGGCAAAGCACTCTACCAACTGAGCTTCCTCTCTTTAGCTGTATTTTCTAGTCAGCTCTTTCCAAACTCACAAGCTTTCCGGCAAGGAGACGAGGAGAAGGGGCTTAGCGAGAATTTGAATAGCAAGTCATAAAATACGCTTGTCTAAAAATGGCCCATCCGGAAGCCACGTGATGGCGCCACACGCCCTTAATCCCAGCATCTGGAAGGCAGAGGTGATCAGATATCTGAGAGTTTGAGGCCAGCCTGGTCTACAGAGTGAGTTCCAGGACAGCCAGGGCTACACAGAGAAACCCTGTCTCAAAAAGGCAAAAAGACAGGGTTGGAGGGATGGCTCAGGGGTTAAGAGCACTGACTGCTCTTCCAGAGGTCCTGAGTTCAAATCCCAGCAACCACACGGTGGCTCATGACCATCTGTAATGGGATCTGATGCCCTCTTCTGGTGTCTGAAGATAGTAACAGTGTACCTACATACGTACAATAAATAAATAAGTCTTTAGAAAAAAAAGCAAAAAGCCAGAGTGCAGCTCAATGATAGTGTTTGCCATAGCAGATATGAGGCCCTGGGTGTAACCCCTAGTACTATGCAACAACCACAGAAACTTCAAGAACAAAGCAGTTCTCTATCGCTCCTCAATGGACAGTTTGAATAACAGTAAAAACGCAACAGAAAGAGATGTATATATGAGCAACAGCGGTAGCAATGTAGACGTATGTGACAAGAAAATAGATGTGCCTGATCACCCTGAACGGAGGAGAGAAGTAAAGGGTTAGCTGATGACAGGCGTGGATGCTCTCACCTTTATCCAGCAGAACAGGAGAGAGGAGGTACTTATCGCTCACCTGTTGTTGGAAAGTCTGCCCAGGAGGTGCACAGCTCTATTAAAAGAAAAAAAAATAGGTCAAAGGACAGGAGACAGGGCTCAGAGATTGAGAGCTCCCCCCCCCCAGAGGACCAGAACTTGGTTCTCAGCATTCCATTCAGTGACTCATAAACGTCTGTCACTCCAGGGCACCTGACAACTTCTTCTGGTCTCCTTGGGCACCCACACTCACTTCCACATAAACACACTCAGATGCACACAATACACATTAATAATAATAACCTCTTTAAAAATCAGGTCAAGGCTGTGCTAGGCAACCACTTGGACTTAACCCAATCCTGCAATCTTTGATCCGAGTTGGTTAGGTAATGTCGACAAAACCAGGAGATTAATGGAATGTGATTAACCAGGAGGGTTTCCTAGTGGGAGAAGGAAGTCCGGTGTCACTCAGCAGGTCCTTGCCATCTGGGTGATCGCACTGAACTACCAGCCACTGCTGCTGCTGCTGCTGCTGCTGCTGCTGCTGCTGCTGCCGCTGCCACTTCCTGTTTTAAGCAGAGCTGACTGTCACTCTGCACCCCGCGTCCTTCTCTGAGTTTATGCCTCTCGGGAGCTGCTGCACTGCAGTCTGCCCATGAGAGCTGTGCTCTCCAAGTGTTATCATCTCCCCTTGGCACACAGCCCAGAGGCAGCTCAGTCAGAACCTCCATCGAGGTGCAAGGGCAAGGACCTGAATTTAGTCTGCAGAACCCGCATTAAAGGCTGCTCTGGTGGCCCATATTTGTAAGGATAGCAGTTGGGGGTGTGTGTGTGGGGGAGTCTGAGACAGGCAGGTCCCTTAGGCAGCCAGGTCCAGGCAATGGTCAAGGCCAATAGGAGAAGATTCGTCTCAAATGAAGGAGTGGAAAGGGGGAGGTGCCTGAGGAATGATAGTTAAGTTTGTCCTCTGACCTCCATGTGTACACAAATGCACACACAGACACACACATTCACACAGACACACATACACACACATAAACACACAGATTCACACAGACACAAACATACACACACATTCACACATACATACACACATTCACACACACAGATTCACACACACACACAAAAACACAGATTTACACACACACAGAGTCACACATACACACATACATAAACATACATAGACACACACAGACACACACATATACAGACACACACATACAAATACATAGACACACAGACACACACACAGATGCACACAAACATATACACACAGATTCATACAGACACAAACATACACAGGCATTCACACATACATACACACATTCACACAGACACACACAGATTCACACAGACACAAACATACACACAGACATTCACACATATATACAGACATTCACACAGACACACAGATTCACACAGACACACACAGATTCACACAGATGCAAACATACACATTCACACATACATACACACATTCACACACACACACAGATTCACACAGACACACACAAAAACACAGATTTACACACACAGAGAGTCACACATACACATACACGCACATACATAAACATACATAGACACACACAGACACACACACACATATACAGACACACATACAAATACATAGACACACAGACACACACACAGATGCACACAAACATATACACACATAAACACACAGATTCACACATATATAGACACACACATACACAAATACACATAGACACACATATACACACAGACACACAGACACTCACAGATTCACATATACACAGACACACACACAGACACACAGACACATACATACACACATATATACACACTATATACACATACAGACACACAAATCTATCATAGCAAAAGCAAAATAAGCAGATAATAGAGTGGGTAAACTGCTGGGCAATTTTGGATACATGATATGTCCTAAAGTGTGAATAAAATAACCAGTGGGCTTCTTTGTTGGAGAAGGTGGGGGAAAAATTATCCCAAGGTTGCTGAATTTCAGGTAGGACCTGGGGCTTGAAGACAGAAAAAAAAAGGAGTTCTGCCCACTAGGAAGCAGCAGGGAATCAGGAAGCAAGAGAGTAACCAGATGTCGGGAAGATGTCTATAGTGAGTGTGAACAGGTAGCAGGGGCAGAGAGATGAACAGGCAGGAGGCTGAAGATGTAAGGTTGAGGGTCTGGCAGGTGAAGGATTGAAACACAGTGTGATGGGCTCATGGAAGCCATTGGAGGGGCCTAAGCTGGGTAGTGATGTTTGTTTATTTAAAATAATTATTTTAATCTCTCTCTCTCTCTCTCTCTCTCTCTCTCTCAATCTGTGTGTGTGTGTGTGTGTGTGTGTGTGTGTGTGTGTACATGCAGGTGGGTGTCACAAGAGAGTGGCAGGTTCCCTGAAGCAGGAGTTTTAGGTGGTCAGGGGTCACCAGACAAGGATGCTGGTAACAGAACTATTGTCCTTTGAAAGAACAGCAAGTGCTCTTAACTGCTGAGCCATCTCTCCAGCCCGGTGATATTTATTACTAAGAAGGTCATTCTGGGGGCTGGGGATTTAGCTCAGCGGTAGAGCGCTTGCCTAGCGAGCGCAAGGCCTTGGGTTCGGTCCCCAGCTCCGGAAAAAAAAAAAACAAACAAACAAACAAAAAAAAAGAAGGTCATTCTGATCTCTGTTTGGGAACAACAAGAAAGCAGGAAGTCAGGCGGGAGAGGTGGCCTAGTGTCCTTTGTGGAATTCTCACACGTTTTCATCATTTTGCTCAGCTTTGCCGAAGACCCCTTTTGAATGTCTCAATCACTTTTCAAGTAACTGGAGCTAAAGTAGGGAGAGAAAGAAGCAAGAAAAGGGGTCTCTGTGAGGAAATGGCAGAGGGGGACCTAAGAAAAGGGAACTTCTAAGGAAATGGAGGAGGGGGACCTAAGAAAAGGGGGCTCTATGAGGAAATGGAAGAGGAGGACTTAAGAAAAGGGGAATCCATGAAGAAATGGAGGAGGGGGACCTAAGAAAGGGGGACTCCATGAGGAAATGGAGGAGGGGGACTTAAGAAAAGGGGGCTCTGTGAGGAAATGTGGAGAGGGGGAACCTAAGAAGTTGATGGAGAGGTGTGGTGTTACTTTTGGAATTTTGTTTTCTTTAAAAAACACAGGGTGTTTTCACTTTAGTGTAGGATGTGGAGCCACTTCTGATTGTCCACAGCAGCTGACCACGAATTCCCTAGTGCTCTAGCAAGGGTGTATTTTGCCAGTGGCAGATAGTTTCTGAGATTGTGTGTTGCTTGGGATTCTGTGGGCTTTTCAGAGGGTACATAAGTGCTAGAGCCCTGGTAGGTGGGGTGGTGGGCTGTTGGTTATTGGTTGGTTGCTTTTGGTCGTGGTTTGTTAAGTAGTTGTGTGCAAAGAAGAAAGAGGAAGAAAAAATTAGATACCCCAATGATGAAGAGAAACCTGCCCTGGGGAACTCACTCACAGCCCCTAAACAAGCAGGAAGTTGTCTAAAGATAATGAACCCCCTTCCTTTTTATCCTTTTTTCTCTACTATCTAGTGTTAGGGGGTTGAGAAGATGGGAAAAGGGTGGAGAAGGGTTGAAGAAAGAAGAGCCCACAAAGTAGAAAAAGATTGGCTACAGAGAGGTTGATTTTAAATAGTTGTTAGCTCTGGTCGTATAAGTGGCCAAGAGGCTCTTGTCACAGCATGAACAAGAAACCAAGAAGAGTGGCAAAACCAAGCAGGGTGGTGAATGCCTTTAATCCAAGCACTGGGGAGGCAGAGGCAGGTAGGTCTCTGGCCTACAGTGAGTTCCAGGACAGCCAAGGCTACACAGAGAAACACTGTCTCAAAAAACTAAATAAGAATAACAGGAAGAAGAGGAAGAAGAAAGAAAGAAAGAAAGAAAGAAAGAAAGAAAGAAAGAAAGAAAGAAAGAAAGAAAGAGAAAGAAAGAAAGACAGAAAGAAAGGAAGGAAGGAAGAACAGCAGCATTCCACATACTACTGGACACACATGGAGCCAGTCCTCAGGGTAAAACAGAAGAGGGAGTGGGGGAGGAAGTCAGGGTCCAGTGGAGCAGAGGGAGATGGATGGGGAAGGATGAGGCATCTAAGCAGAGAGCCAGAGGCTAGTTACTTATTTATTTGCTTAGGTAATTTGAGCACAGGGATGAACTGCAACAAAGTCTCATTCGCCATTCTTGTCACAGAAGCAATTCTATTACAGTTTCCAAGACCTGATCCAAGTCGGTATTTGGTTTTGAGATACCAAAGACTTGAGCTCATGGAGAGCTCATCTTGATTTTAGGGTACAAAAACTATAACCTGCCCGGTCCTAGAGACACAGGGGAGGAGGGAGAAGGAGAAGGAGGAGGAGGAGGAGGAAGAGGGAGGAGGAGGAGGAGGAGGAGGAGGAGGAGGAGGAGGAGGAGGAGGAGGAGGAGGAGGAGGAGGAGGTGGTGGTGGTTTGGGGGTGATGAGGGCCCCACCTGGCTCTGCTTGGCATTGGTCCAGCTATGGTTAAGGTTGAGATTCCGGTATGGGGTTTGCACCTGACACTCCCCCTCCAGACTCGTTCTTGTTGCTGACGGTGCAGGACCTGAGCTATTCTCTGGTCTGCAAGCGCGACTTGTGTTCATTTTCACTTTGCTTTCCCAACCTTTGAATACTCTCAAGGTCTCCAAACGAGCATTTATTCTAACACCGGAACCAGCTTTAAAAATAGAGTTTCGTCTTAATTAGACTCTTATCATCCACACCTGTCGGTGACTCCACGCAGCCAACAGAGCCTGGCGTGATCTCTTCATTCCTCAGTCATCTTTATACGCCGCACACATAGCTAACAGCGTAATTCAAGAATCCTGTGAGCAAGGATCCCACCTTACTGTGACTTTTGTACTCCCAGCACCCAGCAGGGCAGCCGGCACTCAGGAATCCACAAGAACCTTTACTGAGTATTGAATGAGACGTAACCCTGGAATGTATGCTAATGTCAATACCGTAGATTATTAGTTCAGAGCAGACACTAAGAACTGCTCATTGACTCATGGAGCTGAGAGACTCACAAAGGGAGGGTCATCACAGGACAAAGTGTGAGAGGACAAGTTGAACATCTTCCCAGGTGCGTGTTTCAGTGCAATGTGAACTCACTGCCGGCTGCCCTCTCTCCCCTTCCCTTCCCTCCTCTCCCCCTCCCGTGCCTTACCCCCTATCCTCCCCCATCTCCTTCCCTCTCTCCCTTGTCCTCCTTCTTTCTTGACATCTCCTGTCCCTTTCCGTGTCCCCCTCCCCTCCCTCCTTCCCATTCCTGCCTGCCTGCCCCTGATTTTTTTTTTTTTTTTTTTTTCTGTGTCAGAAGCAATCAGTTGATCTCACCAGAGGACTGGCGCCATCTGGGAAACGATGATGTGACTTTTCTGTCTTCTTGCCTGAGAGAATACACTGGGTGTGAATGCCCCATGGATGGAGGAGGCCAGGGCAGGCAGAGGAAGTAGGTTACAGAGATGGGGATCCTGGAAGGCAGTCACTTGCCATTTGTGTTAAAGACAGTGTGCTTTTTCCTGCATGCTCTGTGCACGGGAGCACACTTTTATGGGGACGAGGAGAGAGGCCAGAGGTCCACATCCTGTATCTTCCTCAATGGTTCTCCACTTTGTATTTTTGAGATCACTGAGCCTGCAGCGTATTGATGGGGGCTGTCTGACTCATGAGCTTCAGGAATCTGCTTTTCACGCCATAGGTGCTGGGGACCCAAACTCAGGGCCCCATGCTTGTGCGGAGCCATCTCCCCAGCCCAGAGACAATGCATTTTAATGACTTAACACCAATGTCTGCCTCAAGTCACAGGAGGGAAAGCCAGGAAAGCCGTGGTCACTGCTATTGTCACGATTATTACTACAAAAATAGAGGCTGAGTGTGCTGCAGACTGCTTCCCTGCCCAGGTGGTACAGGAGAGAACGATTTAGCCTCAGCACCCTCTGGTGGTAGGGCTTACACAGGACATCTATTATAACTGTCCTGTGAGAATTAGAAGCTTGTAGGCTTGCCCTAATTGTCCTGTTCCCCGGCTGACTGGGGGGCTATGCCACATTCAGTGAACATCTAGACCAGCAGTTCTCAGCCTTCCTAATGCTGTGACCCTCTAGTTCATGAGTTTAGTCCTCATGTCCCGGTGACCCAACCATGAAATTATTTTGTTGCTACTTCATTTTGCTACTGTATTATGAGTTGTAATGTTTTCTGGTGGTCTTAAGTGACCGCTGTGAAAGGGTTATTTGACTCCTCCCCAAAAAGGTCACGACCCATAAGTTGGAAACTGCTGGCATAGAGAGAGCTTTTCCAACCTTATGGTCTGCCACTAAACAATGTATCGAACCCAAAAGATCTGGTTCATTTGAAACTGTGTCTTCAGGTCAGTTTCTTAGCTTCTGTGAGCCACAGGAAAGGCCCGTGTGTGTGGATTAATCAGAAAGAGTTGGCAGGGTGCCATCAAAGGTGCTGGCACCTGGCCGGCCTCTCTTCTGGAAAGTTCGATATCCATTTGTGTTATGAGGACAAAATGCACGTGCGCCGTGATTTCATCTCATGAATATTCATGAAGGACTAGTGCTAGAAGAAAAGACTGTACTTTTCATTGGCTGGAGTTGCCCTGATAAGTCAGTGCAAACCAGGTGGCTTAAAACAACAGATCCATCCTCCACACTGCTGGGGCTGGAGGCTGAAACCAAGGTGTCAGCAGGCACAACACCCGGTGCCGCCCAGGCCCCGCCCCCGCCCCAAAAGGATCCAAGAAGAATCTGGTCCAGCAGTTCCGTGGTAGTTCTGTAGCTCAGTCTTCCCAGGATTCTCCGGGTGTGACTATGTCAAACTTTTTGCCCCTGTGACAAATTCCTAAAAGAAAAAAAAAGGGGGTGGGGTGGGGGTGGGATTGTAACTAAAGCAATGGCCGAGTGGGTGAAGCTCACCGTGCGAGCATGAGGAACTGAGCTTGCATCTCGGCACCCAAAGAAGAGCGTGGCCGCATGCATCTACATTCTGGCCGCTTTTCTTTTCTTTTCTCCTTTTTTTTTTTTTTAAAGATTTATTTATTGTAATGAGTACACTGTAGCTGTCTTCAGACACACCAAAAGAGGGCATCAAATCTCATTACAGATCGTTGTGAGCCACCATGTGGTTGCTGGGATTTGAACTCAGGACCTCAGAAAGAACAGTCAGTGCTCTTAACCACTGAGCCATCTCTCCAGCCCCTGGGCGCTTTTCTAGGTGGTCGGATTTTGCTTAAAATCTGTTTCTTTTGCTTTGGTGGAATGTGGCCAAGGCCTTTAGAGGTGATAGTTTTAACAGCAGTTCTCTCTCTCTTTTTTTTTTTTTTTTTTTTCCTTTTTTCGGAGCTGGGGACCGACCCCAGGGCCTTGCACTTGCTAGGCAAGCGCTCTACCGCTGAGCTAAATCCCCAACCCCAGCAGTTCTCAACCTGTGGGTCTCAACTCCTTTGGAGTTGAATGGCACTTTCACAGGGCTAGTATATCAGATATCCTGAATCTCTGATATTTACATTACAATCACAGCAGTAACATAATGACACTTACGAAGCAGCAATGAAGATAATTTTATGGTCGGGGTCACCACCACATGAGGACTGTATTAGACGGTTGCAGCCTTAGGAAGGCTGAGGACCCCTGCATATATGCCTGGTAAAACTGTCAAAAGTGGAACTCGGGGCCATCTTAGTCCTAATGCTGGGTGGAAAGTGGCTACAGAACTCAGCTCCTCGCTGCTGGGTCTCTGTGCAATCCAGACACCTCCCCGACCTGTCATCCAAGCAAAAATAAACCATTTGTTCCACAAATATTTATTAGACGAGACAAGTAAGGTCTCCATCTCTCAAGACCAAACAGTTTAGTCCCAGGAAAAGTCAGCACGGGAGGTTAGTGGAGTGAAGGTAAGAGCTGCCGAGATCTGAGCCCCTCCACCAGGCTGGAGGGAGAACCAGACCCAGAAAACCCAGAACAGGGAGAAAAGCTGTTTCAGGTGGCAGCAGATCCTTGATACACATGGGCATAGCAGACAGGGGATGCAGAGCTGGCTGTCTTGATTTGTTTGTTCATTTGGTTGACTGGTTGGTTGAGACTGTGTCTTATTCTATAGCCCAGGCTGCCTGGAGCTCATGTAACCCAGGCTAGCGTTGAACTCACACATATTCTCCTGTCTCAGCTTCCTTAGTGGCAGGCTTACAGGTGTAAACAACCGTTCTCAGCTCTTTCTTGAGTCTTGCTTCCTATGGTGGCCTTCCAAATCCTCAAACCTCAGAATTGGCCTCCCTCAAAGTCCGCCCTGCAGCTGCCTGACTGCTAACCCCGCAAGGTGGCCCAGTGGGTAACTAGCCTTGGGACCACTGGGCATAGGGTGGGCTGCCCATGAGGACACAGTGTGAGGAAGGACATGGCAGACAGTTTCCAGGCCAGATGTAGCTGGTCTCAGTTAAATAACTAAAGAGCCACCCATCTCATTGATGGCCAGTTTATGATGTTTGCCAAAATTGTTCTGCCCGGAACCCTGGTCAGGTGTTGTTTGTTTTGTTTTGATGAACTTAACATTATTACTGAGACAGAGTGTCACAACATGAAACAGGCTGGCCTTGAACTTGTGATCCCCCAGCCTTGTCCTAATGCATACTAGGATTACAGGCATGGGCCACCATGCCCAGCTTGGTTTATGTCTTGAAGACAGCTTCCAGAATTCTCTGACAAGGGCACAGCCCACACCCTGAGCTTGAGCTCTCGTGACCAGGTGCTTCCTTCCACTTTCCATGCATTACCCTGCGTCTCTGGATCTGCTTACAATGTTGCTTTATAAGAGGTTTCTTGAGGCCACAGCTGCATGGGCTGGTAAGTCTGAGACAGCTGCTGAAAGGAGTGTTAGGGCCAGAATCTTGGGCTTCCGTCAGGCGTCTCCAGGCTGGAACAGAGGACTGTATTTCTAAGGAAGTTCTTGGAGGCTGATCCTCTCTGCAGGGCCCCACCCAAGAATGGTGGCCGGCCTGAACCATTTGTTGACTTATCCCTGCAGTGGATACTAATGTATCACAGTTCTGTATAGGAGCTCAGCCTGTGAGTCCCAGGCACCCTCGGGAGCGGGGAGGGGGGGCGGGGCAGGGCGAGCAGGAGCGGTGGGGGGGAGGGGCGGCAGGAATGGCGGAGGGAAGCAGGGATGGCGAGCCTTCTAGGTTGGGCAGTTACTATGAAGGGTGAAAGGTTAATGAACAGAGGAAGGGAAGGGATAGATTTGACTCCCCAGGCTTGGCAAACAGGGTGGCTCCAGAGCTGACACAGGAGGGGGGGGGTGTGTGAAGAGGAGGAGTTCCTGGTCTTTCTGGTTCGACATTTTGTCTGTTCCATCTTTAACATTTTTACTTTGAAAAAAATATGACTCGAGTTAGATCAAAGATCTGGGCCTGGTTTGGGGGATTGTCCTATCCTTGGTGACAGAAAAGTCGACTGTGTGGGATGGTGGTAGGGACTTGAGCCTGACTGGGGTCTGAAATATTTACAGTACTACTGACAGGAGACAGATCTGTGGCAGGAAGAGAGGGGATTGGCCAGGCAAGGACCCGTTTACCTTCTTGTCCAGAGAGCAGCAGCCATCAGAGGCCGGCTGTTAATTTCAAACAATTAGCTCACTAGTCTTTAATGTAGTTTCGGGATCAGCTAACAGAGAGTAGTCAACACTCACCTGCTGGTTAGTTTTAACTATCAACTTGACACACCTATCATCACCCAGGAAGACAGTCTGTCAGTGAGGGATTGCTTGAGGGCATGTCTCTGTGTGGTGGTGGTGGTGGTGTCTTTATTGAACTAATTAATGTGGGAAGACTTAGTCCACTGTAGGCGGAACCATTCCCTAGACAAGTAGTCCTGACCTGTATAAAAGAGAAAGAAGCTAGTCCAAAGCAAGCGAGCACAGATCCATGCATGTATCATTCTCTGAGCTCCTAACTGTGGTGGTGGCGTTCGGACTTCCTGCCTCCACTTCCCCATAGTCACTAACAGGCCATAACCTGGAATGGCCAAATGCATGCTCTCTCCCATAAGTTGTTTTTTGTTGGGTTATTCTTACCACAGTAATTCACCAACATCAGCTGGGAAATGGATTCACACTGGTCAGGGCATGTAGCTCAGCGATAGATTATCTACCTAGCATGTATGAGGTCCCCAGTTTCCCTCCCAGCCCCTCAAGTAAACGACAGCCACAGCAAAAGGAAAGCAAGCATGTATTGTCTAGCCCGTGAGGCGGTCATGGCTGCTTTTTAAGTGAGGACAACCTGGCGGGACCAGCTTGGCATCATGACGCAGAGGCACGGCCTCCACACTAACCAGCTTCTCCATTGTGTCCTCCCCAGGCCCAGCTGTCTCAGGCCTTAAACGGGGTTTCAGACAAGGCCAAAGAGGCGAAGGAGTTCCTGGTTCAGCTCAAGAACATTCTGCAGCAGATCCAGGTCAGTGGACTCTGGTGCCAGACAGACAGCGTGGCTGTCTGTCTAACACAGAGAGAAGCAGGGAAAGCCTTGGGACAAGTGGTTACCTGCAATGATTTTTTTTTAAAAGAGGGTTGACCTGTCCGGTTGTACAGTTGTGGGTGCTGAAGGTGCCACATTCAGCCTGCTTACATGCAGGTGACACCATTGGTGCTCAGGTGCGCCCCTTTATCCAAATCAAAATAGAAACACCCGGTTTCCTGAATGAACGTGCCATCTGAGTGTCTACACTATGCCCCATGCTGAGCCTGACAAACACAGAAATCAGGGAGCCTCGCTTCAGTGAGCTAAATGCAAGGAAGAGAGTTCAAGCTTGTGCACAAACAGAAGATCCACCTGCACAGAGGGAGGTCCAGGGCAGTTGGAGTCCTTGCTGGGGAAAAGGACAGAGGGTCCTGAACCCTCAGAGTTTCTTCTTCCTGTTCCTCTCATATCTTTCCTCATTATATATATGTATATATATGTATATGTATATATATGTATATGTATATATATATATGTATATATACACATTTTTAATTTTATGCATGGTCTCATTACAAAGCCCAAGCTGGCCTCAGACTCTCAATCCCCCTGCTTCAGCCTCTCAAGGGCTAAGATGATAGATATGTGACGCCCACCGGCCCGATTCCCATGGGGAGTCTTAAGTCACAGTCTTAAACATCACTTAAGTCTGATGTTTGGTGCACACAGATGTATCCATTTTCTCTGAACGCCACCACAAGAGATCAGAGATGGAGCAGAGGCAGCAACAGAAATGGATTCAGTTCAGAGTCTGCAAGTACAAGGTCACCGGCTGGCTCCTCCCGAGGCGCCTCTGCTTGGCTGGCAGATGGCAGTTCTCTGTGTCCTCGTGTGCTTGTCCCTCTGTGTGTGTCTGTGTCCTGATTTTTTTCTTCTTATAAGGACACCAGTCAGGTTGGACTGGGGCCACCCCGGTGGCCTCATTTTAACTTCCGGATTCAGACACAGTCACACTGCGTGGTCCTGGGGCTTATGATTCAGAATGGATCCGTGGGGACAATTTAGCTTGTAGCCAGAAGCCAGAATCTACCCAGATCCTAGAGGCCTAGAAACTGATGCAGACAGACAGACAGACTCACACTACTTTGTTTGATTTACCTTTTCTGATTACAAACAGCAAAGTGGGTGTTACAGAGATCGTAGAGTCTGGAAGATAGAACTGAGAAGAAGTCCACCAATATCCCATGCTTGTCACACACACACACACACACACACACACACACACACACATTACATATACACACATCTCAAATATATGGGATCATTCTGTGAACAACTTGTATCCTGTTTTCTTTCTCCTCTTTCTCCTCTTCCTCTTCCTCCTCCCCCTTTTGTTCAAGACAGGGTCTCTGGGCCAGTCTTCAGCTCACAGTCCTCCTGCCTCAGGCTCTCTGGTGCTGGGGTGGCAGGCATGTACGGCCTCACCCAGGCTTTTTCCCTCTTTATCCATCTCTCGTGCTCACTTTCCCATAGCGTTCAGCATCCTATGAACAGACCGCACACTGTCTGCACATGTAGACGTGCAGCGGTTCATGGAACCCTCCCTGGTGCACAGCCATGATGCTCGCCGTTCCCTCTGGACCACAGAGGCCGGCGCCTGCTCAGCATAGCCCTCTGCTTCCCTAGGAAAACGGACTGGACTATGAAGCCTGCCTGGTGGCCCAGTGTGACGCCCTGGTGGACGCCCTGACTCGGCAGAAAGCCAAGCTGCTCACCAAGGTGACCAAGGAGAGGGAACAGAAGCTGAAGGTGAGAACAGAGCGACCTGTTTCTCCGTGCATGGGGCTGGCGGCACCGCCTTAAGCAGCACTGCCTAGCTCTGAGTTATCAGCTCTGGTTGGCAGAGGAGTCTCAAGCAGTCTCCAAAGCCAGGTGGCCTGCAACTTCCGTCGTTGAATCAGCCTGTCCTCTCCTATTTGCTCTGGACTCCTGGGTCTGCTGGGGGCGGGGGGGGGCAGGATGGGAGGGTGGGAGGATCTTCTCTGGTCCTGCCTAATGTGTGGGACAGTGACAGAAACTGTCTGGCTCTGGTCTCCAGTTCCTTCTCCTTCTTCAGACCCTGATAGCTCATGCATCTATAATCGGCAATGAGTGTGGCCAGGTTCTGCCAAGGAACTTTGAGTCCTGTTCCTTATCTGACGTTAAGTTCCTGGCCCGGGGAAAGGCTCAGAATGCTCTGGAGTGGTTCCAAGGAGCTCTCTGCTAGAGGCATCCAACTCAATTAGTAAACACCATTTGTTTCTTTTAGAGAGGATCTCAGATAGCCCAGGCTGGCCTCCAACAGGTAGCCTAGGCTAGCCTCAAACAGGTAGCCCAGGCTGGCCTCAAACTTGACACATAGCTGAGGATGACCTTGAACTGCTAAAACTCCTGCTTCCACCCCAAGTGCTGGGATCCGGGCACGTACCATGATTCCAGGTTTTATTTAGTGCTTCAGGCATTCTTGACAAAGTACTTCACCGATTGAGCTACATCCCCATCCCAGAAAACACCATTTTAGTGTATCTGTGTTTTGAGGTAGGGACTTGCTATGCAGTCTTTGGTGGCCGCAAACAATGAAACTCAGTATTTATCCCAGACTTCCTGAATACCACCACACCTGGCACAGAAAGCAGCACTTTAAAGAGAAAAGGTTGTATGTTGGAAAGGGACAGTGGGTACTGGGAAGACGGTACAGACAACACCACCAAGCTATCCCTGATCAGTGGCAAGTCTGAGACCGACAGGACACTGGCTGCATCATGGAGACCATCATGCCCTTTGTGTGCCTGGCTGTCCAGAGCTCAGGATTCTTCGCCATGCATGGGTCTGTTAATTCCCCTGCAATGACTATAAAACACAGGAGCAGAGCGGAGTGGCAGCTATGCGGTGGGGCAGCTCAACACTGCCCTTCCGAGCTCAGGCACCCACTCATGAGCTGTTGTTATAACCCGACTGCTTTTTCTCACAAGTGGACTCTTCAGCGCATTCTCCCCCCCCCCTCTTCCTTTCTCTCTCCCCTGCAGATGGTTTGGGACCAGATCAACCACTGCACCCTGAAGCTGCGCCAGTCCACTGGCCTGATGGAGTACTGCCTGGAGGTGATCAAGGAGGACGACCCCTCTGGGTTCCTGCAGGTGAGCATCCATTCCCTGGAGGACTCTCACAGACCTTCCCCCAATGCCCCCTGCTCCTCCTGGGCCAGCTCGTGCTCTAGGCTCTGTTCCTCCCTGGTTGGGACATGAATAGCTTCTTCTGTGTGAGGACAGAAGGCCTGGGCTGTCATCAGGGCTCTGACCTTCCCCAGAAGGAAGCCTAATTCTTCCTCAGCCATAAAGGAGAAGTGGACAGGCATCATGTCGGGGGACTAAGTGCTGGGCTTCAGTATTCTCCCCAGGGGTGGGAAAACGGCCCATGCCAAGTGAGCAGGGCTGGCTGCACAGAGAGGTGAGGGACAGAATCCACTTTCCCACAGGGAGGGTGCGGTCTTCTTGGGGCCATTGCTCCAGCGTTTAGGCTAACATGAGGACAGGAACTCCTAGAAACATGGTCATGTGTCACACACATGGGAAGGGATGGACCCCATTGCTTACTCTCCAGAAGGGCATGTGAGGGGCTAAAGAGTTGGCTCAGTGTTTAAGACCACTTAACGCCCTAGCAGAAGATCTGGGTTTGGCCCCTAGCATCCACATGGTGATGCACCACGATCCTTAACTCCAGTTCAGGGGGCCTCACGCCCTTTTCTAATCCCCTTAGACACTAGGCACACACTGGATGCACAGACGTACATGCAGGCAAAACATCCATACACGTAAGAGAAAAACAAGTAAATCTAAAAAGAAAAGGAAGAGAAGCAGAAGCAGAAGACGCATGGCGTCATGGCTCCCTTGGGACATCTGTGCAGGTCTCGGAAGCAGGACTTTGCAGCAAAGGAAGGCAGAGCCACAGGTGTGACACAGGCAGTCAGGCAAGAGGTTGCAGAGGAAGCCATGGAAGAGCTGGGAGGAGACGCAGCAGGAAGACATGGGCTTCAGAACTTGGGGGCCCATGGGAAGTAATTCCTTCACACTCAGAAACACACTGCTAGCATGCTTTGCTTTGCAAAGTGAGAGGCTCGCCCAGATGTGTGACAGATTTGTTTGCATATCTGAAAAACCACCATGACTTCATAATAGAGCTTGCCTACTCTAACACACACACATACACACACAGAGATACACAGACACACAGAGACACAGACAGACAGACAAACAGACACACACACATTAACTTGCCTGTGTGGGTAAACTGTGGCTGGAATAACACAGCATGTCTACGTGCTCAGGGGTCACTTAGGCTTGGCCATGGCTCGATGGTCCAGGCTCAGTCCACATCCCTTCCCCTCACTGACCCTTTCCCCACAAAGGCTGGCAGCTCTTCATCTGCAGGGCCCAACCCTTCTGTCTGTGCCCCCTTTAAGATCTCAGACGCCCTGATCAAGCGCGTGCAGACCTCACAGGAGCAGTGGGTCAAAGGTGCCCTGGAGCCCAAAGTGTCTGCGGAGTTCGACCTGACCCTGGACAGCGAGCCGCTGCTGCAAGCCATCCACCAGCTGGATTTCGTCCAGATGAAATGTAGGGGTGAGCCGTGATCGGACCCATTTAGCGGTGCCGCCTCCCCAAGGGGCACAGAGGCTAAGGGCAGCTGGGTGGTGGTGACAGAGGCTGGTCACGCAGGGTGGCAGAGGGAAGGATGAGGATCCTAAGTCCTAACCAGGCCGGCGAGCCCCAGCTGAACTTGAGGTGACTTTTGTAGACCAAGGATCAAGGAGAGAAAGTGGAACGGACGGGGGCCGAGTCCTCCTGTGATCTGAGTGAGAAGAGAAGAGGAAGAGGAAGGAGAAGAAGAGAAAGGGGGCAGGAGAAAAGCAGTGGGAGGAAGGGGAGGGGGAAAAGGAAAAAGAAGAGGGAAGAGAGGAAATAGGGGAAGAGGGAGAGGAGGAGGGAGGAAAGGAAGGAAGAGGAGGGAGGGGAAGAGAGAGTTGAGGAAGGAAGATGAGAGGGGAGGAGGGAAGATAAGGAGGGAGGGAGGAGAGGGGAGAAGGGAAGAGGAGGACGCAGGAGGAAGGAAGCAAAGGATGAAGGGGAGAGGGCAGGAGAAGCTTCAGGGAAGAACTTTGTAGGTGGCAGAGAGCGAGGCTGCCAGGGCCCCAAGGCAGGAGCATGCTTCTGTTCCGAGAACAGGGAAAGCAGGATAGATAAATGGAGGATGGCAGGAGCTGTGTTCAAGCAGCCAACAGGGGACCCACAGCTAAGGTCAGTGACGCTTGAATAGCTTGGCTAGTCCCAGAGCTTACAACGGAACCAGAGCTGGGCTCCTGCCCTGGGTGCCATCTTCCCCAAGAGGCCCCGAGCTCATCCAGAAGGGTAGCCAGGCAGTGCTGTGCCAGGAGGTAAGGGGGGGGTGTGCTGTGGCCGGACAAGGTAGTCTTGGAAACTGGGGTAAGAAGCTTGTGGGTGTAGGTCTGAATTTTAGGGTGTGGGAGGAATAAGCAAGTGGCAAGGGTCTCCTTCAGCCAAGCAGAGGAAGGGATAGGCTGAATCAGTTACGTGTTGGTGACCCAGACTCACCTTCCTGGGCATCAGCTAGCCCTGAAGAGACAGTAAGTTCATTCCGAGCAAAGGTGAGACTAGCAGGTTTATAGAACAAGTCTTGCCATATTCCCTTCTAAATCAGGCCCTCGTCTCCCCATCTAGACCCTCTTGAGCCTGAGCAGAGCCGGGATGCACCCAGGTTCTCCTGTTTGGCTTTAGAGAGCTCAGAGCGTTGCCCCATTCAGTCCCCCAGTCCACGGGTTTGGCTACCCAGCCCTCTGAGGTCATGCCTGCTGCTATGGTCTAGTCCCCTGACCTTGCAAAGCTACCATCAAGGTTCCAACCGCCTGGGCACTTCGTCTTTCCCCTGCATCAGTGTCCTGGGGCGATCACGAGATGAAAGGTTTTGGGGGTGTCAGCCTGTGCTTGGCCTGTTGCTTTGGTGAGCATATCGCAGCAGCAAACGGAAGGAGAGAGAGAAGAAACAGCCAGGGTCTCACCATCTCCTCCATGTGCACACCATCATGTGACCATTCGGTCCCTTTAAAGGCATTGCCATCCCCCAGGAGTACGTCCCGAGGGAGCAAACTTTCAACACACAGGTGCAGCTACCTGTATTCTAATGCTAATTGAGCCCCCAAAACTGTCTGCGGGAGAGGGTCCGCAAGTAGCACCTGCCCTGGTTAATTCTGATTGGTAAATAAAGACGCCAACAGCTGTGGAGGAGAGACAGAGGCGGGTCCTTAAGAGAACCAGAAGTCCCCCGAGACAGGGTCGCTGAGCAGAAGATGCTGATCTCAGGGGCTTTGCAGACGGCCCCTTGGCTCTGGCAGTCTGATGGTGGAGGCAGAGAGCTTTCAGGATAGCTTCACCCCTGCAGCCCGGTCCTCCCGGAGGCCCGAGACAGAGAGGGGCCAGCAATTTGAAAGGACTGTTCCCAGGGACTCAGAGGGAGAGGAGAGAGGAGACGCCATGCCTTAGGAGTGGATACAAGAGAGGAGAGAAGATAGCGGCTACGGAAGTATAAGAACGTGCAGGAAGGAGAAGCCGAGCCGCCATGTAAAAGGACCAAGAGAACGCGGCCCAGAGGGCTGCTTAACCGGGTGAAGAGCAGCCAGGATTGAAGTAGTAACCTGGAATTGTCAGTGGGAGGTAGATTCTAGAAGCAGGGAGGTCAGGCAGCTGCCCAGCCTGAGCTGTAAAGGCTGTCTGCGTGTCTTTCACCCGGGAACACAAATGGTCTAAGGCGGGAAGGAACCCACACTATTAGAGTAACATTACACACGGGCCTTTGCAGGGCATTAAATCTGAGCCAAGCTGAGCACCTCCGCTCCCAGCCCACGTGGGAGTTACAGGCTGACTCTCACCTGGTTTCCTGCCCTGCGTCTGCTATCTGAGCCCACACGGGTGACTACGGTATGGACCATGCCGGGGTCACTTGGTGTGCAGCATAACCCAGGAGCTCTTGGTGGGCAGACAGAAAGGAGGACTTCCTTCCTTGGGGCCCAGGTCCCACGGGGCTTGGATGGGGTAGTCTGGGGCCTGAAGGACGGTTCTGCGTGCTGACCGGAATGACCCCTGTCGCAGTGCCACCTGTACCCCTGCTGCAGCTGGAGAAGTGCTGCACCCGTAATAACAGCGCCACCCTGGCCTGGAGGACCCCGCCCTTCACCCACAGCCCTGCTGATGGCTACATCCTGGAGCTGGATGACGGCGACGGAGGGCAGTTCCGGGTGAGCTGGCTGCGGCTGGTCACGGGCAGTTTCCAGGGAGGCCTGTGTTGTTTGAGAACCTGTGAGGCTGCTGCCCTAGGACATGCCAGCCTGGGCTCTTGGGCGATAGCGGTGGGGTTGTGGCCACAGCCTCAGGGAGAAGTCTGTCAGAGAATTCTGAGAGGCACCACACAGGTGTGAGCTGACAACTCAGAGAGAGCACCACCTACACGTGTACTCTTTGCACAGGCTAGCCCGCACCTCACCTGCCTCCCACACAATTCTTTCCTGAGCTTTCTCACACCACCTTTTTAATTTTTTATTAATTTTTATTTATATGAGTACATACTTTTATTTATATGTGTCTGTAGCTGTCTTCAGACACACCAGAAGAGGGCATGAGATCCCATTACAGATGGTTGTGAGCCACCATGTGGCTGCTGGGAATTGTACTCAGGACCTCCGGAAGAGCAGCCTGTGCTCTTAACTGCTGAGCCGTCTCTCCAGCCCCTCACACCACCTTTAATCCACAATCCTTTGCTGGGCTTCCTGTTTTTAACCTGGCTTCCTGGTTTTGACCACCAGGATGGCTGGGAATTCCCTGTCTGGGCAGCGCATGTTTCTGCAACAGAAGGTGGTCCCTGGGTTCTTTCAAAACGTGGCAGGTTCATGAAGACATGGGAAAAGGGGCGCCAGACGGGTGCGGTGGCTCCTGCCTGGAATCCCAGAACTGAGAGGCTAAGGCAGAAGAATTGAGGGTTTGAGGCCAGCCTGGGCTACGGAGTAAATCTTATTAAAACAAGCCAGCACACACTGGGACTTAGTAAGACAGAGGGAGCACGGAAGTGACTGGGGGAATGAAGTAAAACCCTAGAAAGTGAAAGATGCTGATTCAGGGGCAGAAGGCTTTGCAGACGGCCCCTTTGGCTCTGGCAGTCTGATGGTGGAGGCAGAGAGCTTTCAGGGAACATCCTAGGATAGCTTCACGCCGGCAGCCCCACCCTTCCGGGCCCCCAAGACAGAGGGGCCAGCAATTTGAGAGCAGTGTGCAAACCCCGGGGGCCCCATAAGGGTAAGTGGCACAGGTTGGAACTTCTCTCATCTGGTACTCCAGTCGGTGTGAGGGCACTTCTGCTCCTGATGTGCACCTCAGGGGAACGTCTGGAAGCTCTGAGGCCGAGCCAGTGCCCTTGCTCTTTCTTTCAGGAAGTGTACGTCGGCAAGGAGACCCTGTGCACCATCGACGGGCTCCACTTTAACAGCACCTACAATGCCAGAGTGAAAGCCTTCAACTCCTCTGGTGTTGGGCCCTACAGCAAGACTGTGGTCCTGCAGACCTCTGACGGTGAGCACTCCTCAGCCCTGCACTGGACCTCACTCCCTGTATCCTGGGGTTGGGGGTGGGGGCAGGAAGAAGCCAGTGTCACCATTCAACGGGGCTTAAGATTTGTAACCTTGGCCACAAATCGTGTCTCCTCTTTTTATTCCAATCTCCCACCTACAAGGTGGGCTGTGGATGGCCACGTCCTCTGTCAGCAGCACCTGGATTGTTCGGGCAGATGGTAGGGGTCAGAGCTGCAGGAAATAAACCTGCCTGTGTGGCCAATCGGCCTGCATGTCTGCTCCTTAGCAAGGGTAGATCCATGGAAGGGAAACTTGGGGACACAGACAGGGAAAGAAACAGAGCAGAGGAGAGAGAGAAGAGAGAGAGAGAGAGAGAGAGAGAGAGAGAGAGAGAGAGAGAGAAGGTTTCTATTGCTGTGTCAAAGACTATGGCCAAAGTCAACCTGGGGAAAGGATTTATCTCATCTTACAACTCTCAGTTACACATCACTGACAGAAGTCAGGGCAGGAACTGAAACAGAGGCCATGGAAGGGTGCCACTTACTGGCTTGGAAGCCATGGAGGGGTGGGTGCCACTTACTGGCTTGGAAGCCATGGAGGGGGTGGGTGCCGCTTACTGGCTTGATCCTCACTGGCTTGCTCAGCATGCTTTCTAATATGACTCAGCACCACCTGCCTAGGGGTGGCACCGCCCACAGTGGACTGGGCCCTCCCCGTCAATCATGAGTCAGGACAATAGCCCCATAGACTCACCTATGGAGCAAATCTTACAGAGGCAATTTCTGAGTCTAGGTTCCCTCTTCCCAGATAATCTAGGTTTCTGTCACGTTGACAAAAACCCATCAGCCCAGAGTGTGACTGTGTATAAGAGTGTGTGAGTGCGTGTGTATCCCACATAGACCACTGGCCACAATGAATCGACTCTGTTAGAAGGAAATAAGTCCGTCAGTCACCTTGGCTACACGGCAAAATTTGTGTTGTGGTGGGAGGCCGGGGGGCAGGAGGGGCAGGAGGTGAAGAGAGAAGGACGGAGGGTGAGGGAGAGATTCTTGAGCCTGCTCTTTCTGCCTTCTTCCTTTCCAGTGGCCTGGTTCACTTTCGACCCCAACTCTGGCCATCGGGACATCATCTTATCTAACGACAACCAGACAGCCACCTGCAGCAGCTATGACGACCGGGTGGTGC